>NW_026081959.1:0-1638 GCF_006386435.1 Epinephelus moara | reverse complement strand
TTCTGTCTGTCGGCTGCCTTCTGTTTGCTCATTGTATGCTTCTTGTTCCTGCTGCTATTGTTATTGCTCTGCCAGTCTGTCTTGCTATTTGTTGTTTGTCTGTTTGTATGTTTGTTGTTGTTTGTTGCATTGCTTGTTTTGTTTTTGCTGATGTTGCATTGTCCGTCCTGCTGCATGTGTGCGCTATTTTTGTTGTTGCTGTGCTGCGTGATGCTGCTCTCTGTTAGCCACTTTATGCCGTTTGTCTTTTATGTGGTGCACGTTGTATGTGTTAGTTTCTTTTATCTTTTGATACCCCTCTAATCCCTGTCACCTTCTCCTCAAGAGGCTCTTGCCTTTTGCCAGGCCGCCATTGTAAATAAGAATTTGTTCTTAATGACTTGCCTGGTTAAATAAAAAAAATAAATAAATAAAATAAAGGAACATCATGTTACTCTTTGATGTGTATTTTTATTTATATGGGATGTGTTCTTTATATATAGTCTATGGGAAACTGTAAATTATCTAATGATTGCAAAATCATCATTTATCTAAAATGATTGCAATTAATGATCACAGATGTAAGTAAGTAAGTTACTCCAGTAGCCGTAGTAACTCTAGTGCTAACACCAGGAGCTAACGCTAACGTCCCTACTCTGCGTGAGCCGGAGCCATGAGCTGCGGGCTCACGGCTCCGGCTCACGGAGCAGCCAACTAGTGCTAACGCTGACAGGCAGGCAGGGAAATAGCTAAACACAGCAGAGACTGAGAGTGAGTGAAAGACATCGCTAACTGCTAAACTAAGCCAAACTAAGTTGGCTGTTTAGGTTTTATTTCCTCGCCCCTGTGGCGAGTGAATCTGTCTGTTAGTGAAACCGGGGCTAACCGGTGCTTCCTCCTCAGGCTCCACTTCACTCAGCTGCCAGCACAGCCAGTTAGCCTCCGCTAGCCTCCCAGCTAGCGGGGGCTAACTGGTGCGTCCTCCTCAGGCTCCACTTCACTCAGCTGCCAGCACAGCCAGTTAGCCTCCGCTAGCTTCCCAGCTAAGGTTAGCCCCGGCTCTCCGTTTGGATCCAACCGGAGCACCGAGCCCTGGTTTGTTATTCAGGTTAATGTGGGAAGAAGCAGCGGGTATATTGGGCAGCTGAGTGAAGTGGAGCCTGCGGAAGAAACACCGGGACCGTCTGGATGTGATAGTCCGTGGAGATGCTGCGGTGCTTGGCTGCACAGACGAGGCGAGTGGGGTGGGGGGTGGAGAGCAGAGGTAGAGGGAGGAGTGGCTCATGACACACATTAGGACCCAATCCCAAACCGGCCCCTATCCCCTCGCCCTATTCACTCCCCCTCCGTTTGTGCGGTCACGCGGAGCTCTGCCATATTAAGGGCCGTCCCAAACCAATTACCACTGAGTGGAAGTGGCTTGTCAAACCCTTAAATAGCGAGTCTGCACAGGTGCAGGCTCCCCGATGGTCATCATCTACCTCATATCTCATGTTTTGAGATATTATGTGTTTACAGGGACAGTGGAGCAAACAAAACAGCTGATAGAGCTCAGAATGAAAAATGACAGCCTCTTCACAAAGAAGAGAAATGCTGCAAAACAGGCATGGGAGTAAGTATTTGATTAATCAATTTCACATGGCACTTTGTAAATCCTGT
>NW_026081958.1:0-2735 GCF_006386435.1 Epinephelus moara | reverse complement strand
TACTCTGCTCTGCTCTACTGTACTCTGCTCTACTGTGCTCTGTTCTACTCTGCTCTACTTTGCTTTACTCTGCTCTGTTCTACTCTGCTCTACTTTGCACTGCTCTGCTCTACTGTACTTTGCTCTACTATACTCTACTATGCTCTGATCTACTCTATTCTGCTCTGCTCTACTATGCTCTGCTCTACTCTATTTTGCTCTGCTCTGCTCTACTATACTCTGCTCTACTCTAAAATCTGCTCATCTCTGCTCTACTCTACTCTGCTCTACTCTACTCTGTTCTACTCTACTATACTCTGCTCTACTATATAATCTGCTCTACTCTACTCTGCTCTATTCTATTCTGCTCTGCGTTGCTCTACTCTACTATACTCTGCTCTACTCTACTTTGCTCTGCTCTACTATGCTCTGCTCTGTTATACTCTATATTGTGCTTTACTCTGGTCTACTCTACTCCACTTTACTCTGGTGTACTCTATAATCTACTCTACTCTTCTCTACTCTGCTCTACTCTACTATACTCTGCTCTCCTCTAATATCTGCTCAACTCTGCTCTACTCTACTCTGTTCTGCTCTACTCTATTATACTCTGCTCTACTCTATAATCTGCTCTACTCTATTCTGCTGTGCTCTATAATCTGTTCTACTCTGCTCTACTCTATAATCTGTTCTACTCTGCTCTACTATACTCAGCTCTACTTTATCCTGCTCTGCTCTACTATACTCTGCTCTACTATACTCTACTATGCTCTGCTCTACTCTATTCTGCTGTGCTCTATAATCTGTTCTACTCTGCTCTACTATACTCAGCTGTACTCTACTTTGCTGTTCTCTGCTCTACTCTGCTCTGCTCTACTTTGCTCTACTCTGCTCTAATCTGCTCTACTCTACTATGCTCTGCTCTACTATGCTCTGCTCTGTTATACTCTATACTGTGCTTTACTCTGGTCTACTCTACTCCACTTTACTCTGGTGTACTCTATAATCTACTGTACTCTTCTCTACTCTTCTACTATACTCTGCTCTACTCTAAAATCTGCTAAACTCTGCTCTACTCTACTCTGTTCTGCTCTTCTCTACTATACTCTGCTCTACTCTATAATCTGCTCTTCTCTACTCTGCTCTACTCTATTCTGCTCTGCCTTGCTCTAATCTACTATACTCTGCTCTACTCAACTATGCTCTACTATACTCTATACTGTGCTTTACTCTGGTCTACTCTACTCCACTTTACTCTGGTCTACTCTATAATCAACTCTATTCTTCTCTACTCTTCTCTGTTCGTCTCTATTCTGCTCTGTTCTACTCTGCTCTACTTTATTCTGCTCTGCTCTAGTATACTCTGCTCTACTCTGTTCTACTCTACTCTGCTCTGTTCTACTCTGCTCTACTTTGCTCTACTCTGCTCTACTCTATAATCTGTTCTACTCTGCTCTACTATACTCTGCTCTACTTTGCTCTACTCTTCTCTACTCTACTATACTCTGCACTACTTTGCTCTATTCTACTATACTCTTCTCTACTCTACTTTGCTCTGTTCTACTCTACTCTACTCTGCTCTCTCAAAAATTGAATTGTTTTAGTGACCACAAAACATTTGTCTTTGTCTTTGCTCTATTCTGCTCTACTCTGCTCTATTCCTCTCTGCTCTACTTTGCACTTCTCTGCTCTACTCTACTCTACTATACTCTACTCTACTCTGTTGTACTCTGCTCTACTTTGTACTACTCTGCTCTACTCTACTTTACTCTGCTCTACTCTGCTCTACTATACTCTTGTCTTCTCTACTGTACTCTGCTCTACTCTGGTCTACTCTACTATAGTCTGCTCTACTTTGCTTTCCTCTACTCTACTCTACTATACTCTGCTCTACTTTGCTTTACTCTGCTCTACTCTACTATAGTCTGCTCTACTTTGCTCTACTGTACTCTACTATACTCTGCTCTACTTTGCTTTACTCTGCTCTACTTTGCACTGCTCTGCTATACTCTTCTCTACTCTACTACACTGTGCTCTGCTTTGCTCTACTCTACTATACTATGCTCTACTCTACTCTACTCTACTAAACTCTGCTCTACTCTATTCTGCTCGGCTCTACTCTCGTCTACTCTACTATATGCTGCTCTACTTTGCTCTTCTCTACTATGCTCTATACTCTGTTCTACTCTGCTCTACTCTACTATACTCTGCTCTACTGTAAAATCTGTTCAACTCTGCTCTACTCTGCTCTACTCTACTATACTCTGCTCTACTCTAAAATCTCCTCAACTATGCTCTAATCTACTATGCTGTATTCTGCTCTGCTCTACTCTACTATACTCTGCTCTTCTCTCAAATCTGCTCAACTCTGCTCTACTCTACTCTACTCTGCTCTGCTTTACTATACTCTGCTCTACTCTATAATCTGCTCTGCTTCACTCTGCTCTACTTTGCTCGACTCTACTATACTCTGCACTACTCTGCTCTATTCTGCTCTGCTCTACTCTACTGTGCTGTGCTCTACTTTATACTCTGCTCTACTCCACTCTACTCTACTCTACTCTGGTCTACTCTATAATCTACTTTTCTCTACCCTATTCTGCTCTTCTCTAGTCTGCTCTACTCTGTACTCTCCTAGGTCAAGTTCAAGGTCAAATTTATTTATATAGCACATTTAAAACAACCTAGGTTTGCCAAAGTGCTGTACAATCTAGAAAGCACCAAAGTATTAAAATACAACTATAGAAATAGAAAAA
>NW_026081957.1:0-1279 GCF_006386435.1 Epinephelus moara | reverse complement strand
AACCAAACATGATCATGTCTTCCGACCACTAAAGTGCTTTTCACACTATGAGTCCCACACATTCATACACTAGTGGCCAAGGCTACCATACAAAGGTGCAAGGTGCGGCTTGCGACTCTTTTTTTTAACACACTAAGGGTCCGTCCCAGTACTCACACTTCCCCTCAAAATTGGCCCTTGCCCTTGTTTTTGCGCGTTCCTGTGAAGGGCTAGGGTGTCCCCAACTTTAGGAAAGTGCTTTCCAGCCCTTAAAATCTCCACTTAATTTGAAGGGCCGTGCGATGCACACTTATGAACACATCTCAACTGAAGGGAAGACTGAATTTCCCAGGATGCATTGTGAAACTGTCCAGCCAGGCGAGTTTTCCAGGAAGATGGCAGCCTCCATGAGAAAGCTGTCGCACAATTGTAAGTACTATTTTCGCAAATAAGCATGTGATTATGTTTCTGCATATGCATTGTTATCTGTGGGCGTTGAGTTAGAATATGAACGCTTGAAAATCGCTAATTCACGATGTAGCCGACATGAATATCTACAGAGTTCTCCATGAAGCCATTAATGCTGCACACATTTAGGTAGTTTTATCGATATGCATGATGAGCGTGCCTGCATTTACACAACCACTTTTAGCCGGCATTTTGGAAATGAGTGCAAGAAGCCTACGTCGACGATACACAGACACAGAGGGAAGCTTTGGAGCATCTGTATATGAATATAGATCATTATAAGTTGATCAATAAATCATCAGTGAGACACTCTGCCTGCTAAAAGCCCACTTGTTAAAAACCCCACAGCTCAGTGTGTAACGCTGGCCTCTTGTTGAAAACTTTAAGCTTATACTACACTTCATGTGCAGTCTGCGGAGTGCCCCTTTAATGAGGATGATAAATGGTAATTAGACTTGAAAAGCGCCTTTCTAGTCCTCCGACCACTCAAAGCGTTTTTACACCAAATCACGTTTAACCATTCACTCACTGGTGGCCGAGGCTACCATACATGTTGCCACCTGCTACTCAGTAACCACTCACTCACACTCACACATCAATGTCACATCCATCAGGAGTTATTTGGGGTTCAGTATCGTGCCCAAGGATACTTCAAAGTGTGGGCTGGAGGAGCTGGGGATCAAACTCCGATCTTCCAATTAGTAGATTTTCTCTGTTGCTTGCAAACTGTATTTTACTCACATTGCACATCAATAAAGATGAATTCAGACGTCCTCCTCCTGGTTGGTACATGTTAACTAAAGTGACATTTTGCAGGTGAAGGCCAGAGGGC
>NW_026081956.1:0-1104 GCF_006386435.1 Epinephelus moara | reverse complement strand
CTGTGGTTCTGTGGCATGAGTGTGGTTGAAAAACTGCTTCAATTAAATGTTCCTTTGATAGGTTACTGCCTCTCTACAATATGACACATTTTATGATGTAAACTTTAAGTGAGCTTCCCCTGTTTGAAAGACCAGCAGTGCAATGCACATAAAGTAAAGTAAAGTTCCACTGATTGCCACACACCTCAGTGTGTGAAATTTGTTCTCTGCATTTGACCCATCCCCTGAGGGAGCCAATAGTATGTCTCTGCAGACCCGGAGACTGCAGATTCACACCCGCAGTTCTGGACCCGCAGTTCTAGACCCCTTGTTTTTCGTCCCCTACTGGACGGCTGTATAACTGCAACTAAATCAGCATCTCAACCAAACACCACTGTTTGAAAGAAGNCCCCTGTTTGAAAGACCAGCAGTGCAATGCACATAAAGTAAAGTAAAGTTCCACTGATTGCCACACACCTCAGTGTGTGAAATTTGTTTTCTGCATTTGACCCATCCCCTGAGGGAGCGGTGAGCAGCAGCGGTGCCGCGCTCGGGAATCATGTGGTGATCTAACCTCTCAATTCCAACCCGTGATGTCGAGTAGGAGGTAAGGCAATGGCAATGGCAATAGCCTTTGGTATGACCCGGCCGGGGATCGAACCCACGATCTTCCAGTCTCAGGGCAGACATTCCACCACTAGGCCACTGATTTGGTATAACATAACTCCTATATGCCTGTTACTGGACTGCCAGGAGATCAAGTTGTTTCAGATCACATGACCCAAAGGAAACCGAAAGGATGTCCATTCAAAGCTGTGTGGCCTGAGATAATGCGCATCAATATCACACCAAACCGACATCAACAACCACACCCAGAGGTAGGCCTATACACCAACCATGTTTTTGCGATTCACTTAGGAACATTAACTCATGATCATTAACTATTTTACTTTGTCTACAAGAGACTGTGGTTCTGTTGTCAGATCATTTGTCAAAGACATAAAAAGGAACTTGGAATACCATATAAAAAGCTTTATTTCTCAATTTCAGGAGCATTAATTGAGGTAAACCATCACCACTTCCTTCCTCAAGCAGAACAGCTGAGGTAAGATTGTTTTATTATAT
>NW_026081955.1:0-1092 GCF_006386435.1 Epinephelus moara | reverse complement strand
TTACCGTGGAAAAACAAAATAAACAAAAAACACGATACGTACGAACACGTCGATACACAGAACAGCTGTTCTCTGGCTACTCAGCGGTTTTCTGTAGATTATCTTTACAACTCGGCTCGTTGCTGGTAACTGGCGCTAGGAGTCCGGTACAAGTCTGCTTGAAGAATGAGGATGCAGAACTGACGTCCGTGCAGAAGCACATTTATTTCTCCTCTACAGCAGGAAAACATAACATAACATAATGCAGGGCTTTCTCACAGAGACTATGCTGTAACTGGAGCCTATCTAAACACTGTAAACAGACTGCAACCACCCCTAGCATGAACAGTTATATTTTCACAGTGCATTCCTGTCCGTACACTCTATACGCCGCTTTACTTCCCACAACATCTACTACATCACACCCACACGGCCACCGTCTTAAAGCAAAGGGCTGGCCGGTAACACACCCACACGGCCACCGTCTTAAAGCAAAGGGCTGGCCGGTAACAACTGTGAATATGACAAGAAAGGGTGTGAGACCGGGTTTGGCAACAGGTCAGTAGCCTACGTGCTCCGTTCTATTCTATTGGTTAAATGGCCCTTTCGGTTGGTATTCGGATAACTGGGGCTTCACTGGTATCATGCAATAGCACCACCCAGCGGTGAAACCCGTGTACACGTTTACACAAAAAAATTACCCATTTAGAGATTTTTGTACACAAACTCACCCCTAGTGTGTGTGTGTGTGTGTGTGTGTGTGAGAGAGAGAGAGAGTGTGTGAGTGTGTGTGTGAGTGTGNAGAGATTTTTGTACACAAACTCACCCCTAGTGTGTGTGTGTGTGTGTGTGTGTGTGAGAGAGAGAGAGAGAGAGAGAGAGAGAGAGAGAGAGAGCGAGAGACAAAGACAGAGAGAGAGAGAGCGAGAGACAGAGACAAAGACAGAGAGAGAGAGTGAATGTATCAATGTATCAACCAGAGCTGCAGCAAGTACCATCTGCCTGTCCATTTTAGTAACTAGCTACTACTTACCGTGGAAAAACAAAACAAAACAAAACAAACAAAAAACACGGTAGAATGATTACAGGGAAAGGTTAGCGTAAGGACGTGAT
>NW_026081954.1:1399-1989 GCF_006386435.1 Epinephelus moara | reverse complement strand
CTTAGGCTGGCCACAATAAAAGGCCACTCTGAACTGTGCAGTTTTGCTTTATTGGGGGGGGTCTGGGGGTGTCAGAAAACCAGTCAGTATGTGGTGTGACCACCATTTGCCTCACGCAGTGCAACACATCTCCTTCGCATAGAGTTGATCAGGTTGTTAATTGTGGCCTGTGGAATGTTGGTCCACTCCTCTTCAATGACTGTGCGAAGTTGCTGGATATTGGCAGGAACTGGAACACGCTGTCATATACGCCGATCCAGAGCATCCCAAACAGTGTTGGGTAAGGGTTACTTTAAAAGTAATCAAAGTACGTTACTGCGTTCCTTTCTAAAAAAGTAACCAATTACTTTACTGCGTTACTCCCTGAGTAAAGTAACTCAGTTACTTTAAAAGTACTTCCAACGTTACTCCCTGAGAAAAGTAACTCAAGCACTTTTAAAGTACTTTTGAGTATTCTACATTTCCTATTGCGCAATGGACCACAGGGCGCTAAGCCTACATTTTTTTGTCTCCAAAATTAAAGTCTTAATATTTCCTCTAGGGATGTTACCACACAGAGTAAAAGGGGGAAATGATGGTGTGAAACAGCA
>NW_026081954.1:0-433 GCF_006386435.1 Epinephelus moara | reverse complement strand
AGAAATTCTTTGGTTATACAAACCGATTGTTGCAGCAGCTGTCCGGGTGGCTGGTCTCAGACAATCTTGGAGGTGAACATGCTGGATGTGGAGGTCCTGGGCTGGTGTGGTTACACATGGTCTGCGGTTGTGAGGCCGGTTGGATGCACTGCCAAATTGTCTGAAACGCCTTTGGAGACAGCTTATGGTAGAGAAATGAACATTCAATTCACGGGCAACATCTCTGGTGGACATTCCTGCAGTCAGCATACCAATTGCACGCTCCCTCAAAACTTGCGACATCTGTGGCATTGTGCACGCTCCCTCAAAACTTGCGACATCTGTGGCATTGTGCTGTGTGATAAAACTGAACATTTTAGTGTGGCCTTTTATTGTGGCCAGCCTAAGGCACACCTGTGTAATAATCACGCTGTCTAATCAGCATCTTGATATG
>NW_026081953.1:0-1339 GCF_006386435.1 Epinephelus moara | reverse complement strand
ACCTCAGATTTTGACCGAGGCAGAGGACCAACACAATCAACAATTAAGTGCTCAAACGGCTGGCCAATCGCTGGAGAGGGGCAAAGTGGAGCAGGACTTACAACCTGACTGGGTTTTCCTGTCATCTGACATGTGCGATACGATTTAACAAAACATGAGACATCTCTCTTTAGACAAGGCCAACAGAAATATCTTAGAATGTAGTTATATGTTTTACGCACACCCAGATGTCCAAGCTGGTTGTGTGAAGTTTTAAGAACCTCGTTACGAAACTTCTCAGGAACCACAATCTGAAAAACTGGCCTCCCAATGAAATCCTCACCGTGCAGCAACCACTTCCTCACCAGAAGGCCAACCTGCAGCAGATAACCACTAGCAGCACTTCTCCCATCCTCAGTGGAGAAAACAGCATCAAACAGCTGGCTCAAGGAAGGATCAGCTCTCTGCTCTGACACTAAATCACAATGAGAAACAGACAACAATGAGTCAGGGACACTTACATCAACCTCACTCACCTCTTCACCCTGCTCAGGCTCCCCCTGCTCATGACTTATAGCCCGCGTCACAGCGCAAGCTGTAAACACTTCAGGGAAGTGCTGCGCAATATCTACATTACCAGCCACAATGGGTAAAGATGACACAATGGGAGGCGGTGGACTCCCGGCCCACACACGGTTGCCAGCCAGACCATTCCCAAGGATAATATCCACCCCTTCTATAGGCAGTGCAAGACGTACCCCCATGGCGACCTCACCCTGCACCAAACCACAATCTTGAACGTTGATTGTATGTGTATGCTGACCAGTGGCGTAAATATCGACGGTGCAACCAGTGCAACTGCACCGGGGCCCAGACGCCGTAGGAAAAAAAGAAAAAAAAAAAAAAAAACGCACGGCGCCTCGCGGACCACTACAGCAGGGATTTATCCTCAAGTTTCTCAAGTTTCTCCGACCAACTCCTTGCATTCAGAGCCTGCTTTAACTCTGAAATAGCAAAAGAGCCAACTGTGAAGGATCTGGCTAAGATGCTAATTGTGGAAAACAGCACCATGGCAGCATCATTTACTGATGTTTGCACTGCATTACTGTTATATCTCACCATAACTGTCACTGTCGCAACTGCAGAGCGCTCATTCTCCAAGCTCAAGTTGATAAAGACTTATTTAAGGAGCAGCATGGGACAAGAAAGATGGCTGAATTCATAAAGAATAAGTATAAATGCTGGCTTTGCACCAAGAACACCATGGCAGAACAATGGCAGACTTTGTTTGGCAAAGTACTGAATACTGTATACCCTCATGTAGTGGTGTCTGCTGGTGAGTCAGTCTAACAGTGTCGGA
>NW_026081952.1:0-1004 GCF_006386435.1 Epinephelus moara | reverse complement strand
CTTTATTAAATGTTGTTCCCTTGCTTTCTTTGCGACTTTTGGAATAAAGGGACTGTTAATTCACATATTAATGAATTCATTAATTGACATATACACACAGTGTAAACCGCTTATAGTGATCACTTCCGTCTGGGTCAAATTGATCAATATAATCGGATAATTATTACAACCGATTTGATTTTATTTTTATGAATTTCTCATGCAGATTACCATCTAATTGTCATTTGTATATTTGTTACATGAATATAAAGTCATGAAACAGGCAGCTTCGCTATTTACTGAATGTTACTGACTGTTTCAAAATACAGAGCAGCTGTTTCAAACGCTTCTTTCACTGTCATAAGTTGTCATCAGTATCAGTGAGACTAGTTTTTCATTGAGAGAATGACGGTTGTGCGTTGTGCGTTAGGCTGCGGGGAGGGGCGCCACAGCGAGAAAGTTGAACCAGAATTGACTTTTAGAGAAACGCAACCTGTAATGCTTTATAACCCTGCCATGAGGGAAGACAAAAACATTACTAGGAAGAAAGAGGACATTTCTCTTTCTTTGATAACATTAAAGGTAAAGTTAGGTTTTGCCGACAGCTTTCAGAGAGAGAGAGAGAGAGAGAGAGAGAGCCAGAGAGCCAGAGACAAACATGTCTACAACCGCACGTCCGCAACCGTGATCACTACAAGCAGTTTCCACTGTGTGCATATATTAATTAATTAATATATCAATTAACAGTCCCTTTATTCAAAAAGTTGTAAAGAAAGCAAGGGAAGAACATTTAATAGAGCCCTGGAGGGTGGGAGTGGATGAACCAGGTTCAAGAGTACCCGCCTGGACGAGACGCTCTCAAACTAAAGCTAGTGCGCCCAAGGAAGCAGGGATCATTTCATTGGCCAACAATAAACCTGGCATTCTATTGGTTGAGGGATTTTGACAGGGTTGCTACACCCTGAAATCAATGAATGATGTTCTCAAATTCACATACCACTCTCCTGAATAAAGATAGGAAAAAG
>NW_026081951.1:0-1427 GCF_006386435.1 Epinephelus moara | reverse complement strand
TCTATTTGCCAGTTTAGTTTTAATTCAATGGTAAATAAATAAAATTCCTGCCTTTCTTCAGTAATGTCACTGTCAACGCTGTCTGTCATGACAAGTGCGCATGACTGCACGTTACTCATTTGCATCCAGCGCAGTTACCAGCCTGGCGACTGCTGCACCAGCCGGACGCAGCTTTCTGCTGTACCGTTAACAGCCTGTAACACAAATAACGTTAACGAGATCGCCATGGATATTCGAAAATGGTTCAAGCAAAACACGACCAGCAACAAGTCAGACAATGGTAACGATGGTGAGACAGAGACTCAACCTCGACGTGAAGTTAGCCTAGCTGCTGGGGAGCAAGCGGCAGCCTCGTCCTGCTCACTCCCGCCCGAGCCGCTGCCTTCACCCCCAGCCCCAGAGTAGGCGCCCGGCTCATCCAAAGCACCGCCACCCAACGAGCTAGGTACAGAGGAGCCACTTCAAGTGCGTTTACAGAAGAACATGTTTAAAAAAAGACACAGAAAAACAAATAACAAAAATAGGGCATATAAACAATACAATAAATTAGTTGGTGAGTAAGTTAGATGGTATGTGTCATGTTCAAAGGGGTAGGAAGAAGTTAAGAATGTTTCTATGTCCTACCACATTATAGTGTTTTTGCAAATTTGAAATAAAAAATAAAATAAAAAACTAGAAATTCAAACTAGGAATTGACAGCTNGTCATGTTCAAAGGGGTAGGAAGAAGTTAAGAATGTTTCTATGTCCTACCACATTATAGTGTTTTTGCAAATTTGAAATAAAAAATAAAATAAAAAACTAGAAATTCAAACTAGGAATTGACAGCTGACAACACTGATTGTTATAGATAGAATTCCTAGGTTGAATTTCTATGTTTTATTTTCAGGGTAAGAAACATCTGTTGCTAGATGGTCTGATGGGTGAGTAGGTACTAAATGTAGCCTTTTCTTTGTTCTGCTACAATATGGCTGCAATAAAGCACTTGAAAGACACTTTATTCTTGCTTGGCTGGTATCATCCCACTTGAAATGACTGGAAAATGCATAATTTAGTGTTGAATAACGTGCCGGGCATGTGCACCCCCTCTGATATAAGATGCACCTCTAGTCATTATTTTCTGGAACCGGCCCTGGTGACACAGTTATGGGCGGTTTTCCAAGCCACTGTCGGCACAATGAATATAAGTCCCACTGTTGGCAGGGTGGAAATAAGTCAAAGAGTGGCGGAGGCAGGGACGGTTTTTGCTATGGGCAATGTGGGCGACCGGCCAGGGCGCAATCTATGTAATGGACGACGCGGAGGCATTGCTTCCGCGTCGTCCATTAATTCCTGATAATGGACACCTCGAAGGGCATTAACCCGCTTATACCATGGTCACTTACCAAAGAAATTAATATTAAATCAATTATATATGCTTTAATGTGTT
>NW_026081950.1:0-1268 GCF_006386435.1 Epinephelus moara | reverse complement strand
CAGCCCAACAAGACATCATCACGCTCCTCATCGAGGAGGGGCCTCGGGATTTGAATAAAATAGTGTCTGTGTTATGGTCTACAGCGCCCCCTTATGGCCTTGTGGACCAATTACATCACAAGCCAGGAGAAAAACAGTCTAACATTACACACACACTCTCTCAGTTGATGCTCAGCATAAAATCATGGCCAATGTTAAAATGAACAGAAAGTCAGAAAATATCAGGTTATATTCTTTGAAAAATACTTAATAAACTGGTCGTCCTATTTGGTACAAAGCAATGTTTTCTGTATTTCCTAATTATGTATTTGCAATCATGTATTTCGTTATTTCCAAATGAGGGTCAACTCATCTGTTTGTGATTGGCATGCGCATCCCTTTAACTAAAATGAAATCCAGGCAATTATTTTAAATATACCGTTAATGCCATAGCCTCACAGGGTCTTTGTTGATATTCTCAGACTGAACGCCATTAAGCGAACTGAAAGAATTGGCAGGAAAACAAGACAAATGCCTAAGAATATTTAAGAAGAAACTGGAAAATGAGTCTCTTATATTGCAATCAACTATCAAATCTATGATGCTCAGCGCCCCAAACAGCGAACTCTGTGTATCAGCGCAATTGTCAAANAAGAAGAAACTGGAAAATGAGTCTCTTATATTGCAATCAACTATCAAATCTATGATGCATACTCTGCGCCCCAAACAGCGAACTCTGTGTGTCAGCGCAATTGTCAAAGAAGAAATGATGAAAGTGACAATTGGCAACTGATCAATAAACATATGTATGAATTGCAACGCAGTATTGTTGTTAATTATGGTCAAGAGGTATGAAATCAACCTTTCTTTCTATGTTAAAAAACCCCCCCAGCAATACCAGCACAAGTTTCATTTCAGGTTTACACGTCCCCTCTTCGGCTCCATGGACAGCGATACTGCATTTAGATTGTAATGACTGGCTTACATGTTTTAGACGATGTCAGATGCAAAAGGTCACCATTACCATGGGAGAAAATGCAGGAAACCATTTTCCAAAACACGTGTTACATGTGTCAACACATACACTAACGTACATATACAAAAAGGAAAGAAAAACTAACGACCTACTAAATACACAAACAGCAAACAAGCCCAGCGTTTAGTGACACCCGCAATATTGTTTCTAAAACATTATAAACGTGCTGTTCTTACCTTTTCTTTGTTGGGTAAAGTCTGAGTTCTGGTAAAAGTGTCCCCTCCATTAATACTGATCAGCTCCGCATCTACAG
>NW_026081949.1:0-1508 GCF_006386435.1 Epinephelus moara | reverse complement strand
GGGTCTAAAATTATTTGGATCACAAGTATCACCGGCCTTATGAAGGGGGACTACAGTAGCTACTTTCCAAATACTGGGAATGACACATGATGAAATGTAGAGATTGAATATATGGGTTATGTGAATAGCGATCATATCAGCAGAAAGGCGGAGAAAGTAAGGATCTAACTTATCAGCACCAGTTGCTTTCTTAGGATCAATTGTATGAAGGGACCTCAGTTCAAAATCTAGATCAACAGGCTGTAAGTTGAATTGAGAATGATGAGAGGGACGTGGGCAGAAGGAAGGTTCATTAACCAGAGATTGGGTTGTTACAGATGGAGAAGAATGTCTAGCCTCATGATCAAAAAGGTGGCCAGCAGCAGCAAAATGTTGGTTAACTGCATCACAGATTTCAATCTGGTCCTTAAGGATGCAGTCATTAAATTTGAGCTGCGTAGGGACAGGAATAAAATAATTGTTAATGCTTTTTACTGCTTTCCAGAATTTCTTGGGATCTGAGCAGGAGCTGGAAACCAAATTGATATAATAATCAGACTTGGCCTTACGAACTAGAGCAGTACATTTGTTACGCAATTTTCTGAAAGCAGCCCAGTCACACATGGGGCTCTAGTTTCCCGGCGCAGCGCAGCGCAGGGTGGCGCAGGGTGGCGAACCCCGCACAGAGCTGGTTTCGAGCAGCGCAACCCGAGGCGCGCTCAGTTTGGTAGTTTGGCAGACCGAGGTGCGCTGAGATGGGTGTGACGGCGCAGCAGGGGGAGGTGTCGACAGATCCAGCTTGGTGCAGTGACAGTTTCGTGCCAAAAGGCTTCGCCGAAGGTGCGCTAAAAGCTCGCCAGCTGAAACCAGGTCTACTGTCAACGCAGGGGGAGCACAGCCGGTGTAAGCCAAAGTTTGGCTGACCGGCGGACAGGTCACCAAAACCTCACAGGCAGGTTTCCAGAATATCAGGCACATTAACAATGCAATAAATACCCAAAAAAACACTATTCAATGGAACTATCTGCAATCAGCACATAAATGTATCTCTATATCGACTGTCTCGTCACATCTGATGTCAGATCAAAGGCGATTGGCACCGTTTGGCACGCGTAATGGAAACCCGACCTGATTTGATTAACACAGCTGCAAACTAATGAGTTCACATCCCTCTCAGCCAACCACAAACAGCCACAGCATCAGATAGGGAGTATATATTCAGCATCTGTCATCTTAGAAAAGTCAAAAGAAAAGAAACAGAGTGAGACTGCGAGAGAGAAAGAGAGAGAGAGCGCGCACGAGAGAAACGCAACATTGATGTACAACTGTGGTGACCTCCTCCCAGGCTACCTTTGCATCATCAGCCTGTGGAGGTCTCCTCGCAGTTCCGTATCCACATTATTTTCAAACACGGAAGTAAATAGTGATCAACTTCCGTTTTTTTTGTGCGTGACTTCCGGTCAGCCGCTTTCCCTCATGCTTTCCCTTAGTTAAAGGTGCAAGCTAATTTTTTTCAATTTTCAGTTGTT
>NW_026081948.1:1443-4921 GCF_006386435.1 Epinephelus moara | reverse complement strand
CCAAGATAATGTGTGGCAGTTAATTTTGCAGCTTCAGGACATTGTTGACCTGATTTGTGCTCAGCAAATTTCCATGGCACAGGTCGCCTATCTGGATGTTCTCATCCAAGAATATTTGGAAATCAGGAAGGCACTATTTCCAGATATGAACTTGAGACCTAAACACAATTATTTGCGGCATTATCCTGGACTGATCCTGAAATTTGGCCCACTCATCAGGCTATGGACTATGCGTTTTGAGAGCAAACATAGTTACTTCAAAAGATGTACAAGGCATCTGAAGAATTTCAAAAATCTGTGTTTGACTCTTTCAGAAAGGCATCAGATGTTTCAGGCCTTTCTTTCCACTGGGTCCGCGAGTCCTCCATCTTATGTTTCAGGCCTTTCTTTCCACTGGGTCCGCGAGTCCTCCATCTTTGCAAATGAAAGATGGCTCACCATTTTACTCAGAGCTTTACAGTGAGCAAGTGAAAGGCACAATCCTCCATTTTGGCTTCACTGAAAGAAATACAAAAATTCCTGTTTATGTGCAGTATAATGGGATAATTTACAGGAAGGGCCAATTTGTTGTCACTAAGAATGATGATTCAGTGGAGTTTGGTGAAATCATCGTCATTCTTGTGAAAGACGATTTTGCACTTCATTTTCTGATGAGAGTGTATGATGGGGAATTTCTTTCACACTACCACATGTACTCTGTAAAAAAGGACAGTGGAAGATTAGAATGCAGACATGTTAGTGAACTGATTGACATGTGGCCTTTATCATATTACATAAACAATGGACACCAGATTGTCCCATTGAAGCACAGTCTCTTGTCAGACTAAATCAGTAGGCCAGATGCTAAACTGTCTTTTTTGTGTGTCTTAACAGATATGCCTGAATCAAAGACCATAAGTGATACCATAGCAGCAGTGCTTCCGGATCTTCCTGATCAAGTTGTCAAGTCAGTAGAAGATGCTTTGGAGGCGCTTGGTGTAGTAACGACAGATGATTTACAGTACATTACAGAGGGAGACTTGCTGCCAGTATTAAAGCCCATACAAGTCAGAAGACTGGTTGCTGCCTGGGCCCAAAACAGTGAGTGTAAAATATTGCCACCACAACACAGCACACTTCACTTATAGGCCTGCACAAGTAATTAAATTATATTTTATTTTTTATTTGATTTTTGTAATCCAATCGAAATGCAATCTGTCAAAATAAATTTTGAATGTATTTTGCAGCCCTACTATCTAGAAGTGTATCAATATGCTACATTCTGTTACAGAGTAGAAAAACATTAGGTTAGGTTTAATGATTTCAAACCTCTTTTGTTGTACTTTTACAGACTCGTCCACTCCAACTTCAGCCCCGGCATGTTCCTCTCCAGGGTCTCTCCTTTCCTCTCCCTCTCCCTCCTCCGTCACTCCCTCACCAGCATCATCCACAGCTACATCATCACCCTCAGGAAGTTCTTATCCTCTTGCGCCAGACTGGGTAGACACTTTTCAGATACCATGGCAGAAGCTCCCTGAAGAGTTAGTACAGAGTTTGGAAAGACAGAAAAGGCCAAGTGCGCGACTACGACGAAATGTGATAAGGATTGTTGTCTCCGAGATGATGAAGATTTGTAAGAGTCCAACCAAACACAACACCACAGAGATAACAAAAAGGATGGTGGCCAGGTATCCAAAGTCTCTTCAAGATGTAATTGATGATGATGTTATTGGACTTGGATATCATTCCCTGGCAAAGCAACTCCAGGCAAGAGTTGAAAATGTCAAACGACCTGACACACCAAAGATAAAGAAACGCAAAGCTGCATCAGATGATGACACAGATGAAGTATCTGCTGAACAAAGAGCAAGTGTTCAAGACATGTATGGCTGTGTCAACTGGATGCCGAAACATCTGCCACTCTCTGAGACTGTGGAGAGTCAGCTAGAAAAAAAAGAAAAAATGAAAAAATTTGAAGAGATGAACTACAATTCAGATGCTTTGAAAGAATTGATCAAGTCCACCTATTTCACACAGCGTAAAGAGATCAATAATGGTGTAAGCATCCAGAAATTAAGCCAGGAATGGCCATGTTTGTTTAAGGAAGTCGGTATGGCAGCACACTTCCAGGAACTGACTGGCGTGAGTTTGATTGAGTCCTTCCTTGCCAATGTTGACAAAAAGGGGGCACGTCTCTTAAACTTCTTCAAACGTGTTGATGCACATAAACACAAACAAGTCCTGGATGCTCTTCTCAAGCTTCAAACTGAAAGAGGTCAGTCCACTGGTTGCTCAGAAGAGGTCATACAGATGGTGCTTCTTTTACTGGCTCATTTTGATGAGAAGGAAGAGCATCTGTTCCATCCAGTCTTGCTGAGGAGGTTCAGATGGAGAGTGTGCCACCAACACCCTGCCTTATTGTGTGTGGTAAGTAAACTGAACCAAACCTGCAAGCTTTCTCTACTGGTATACAAACACCCACTTGTACTCTTGGCTTGTTTACTTTCTTGTTAGCTTGTAGCCCACTTTGAGACACTGGCTAACATTTTTCCTGATAACAAGTTCTGCCAACAGTAGATTGACTCTCATCCTATATTGAAATAAGTACCATTGAATTTCTATTTATGGCTGATATTGAAGCCCTTGTCATTAAAGTTTATTTTTTATTCATGTTGTTTATTCTTAGGGTCCTCCTGCTTTGCTGCTGAGACATTTATGTTGAGCATCGACAAAGAGGTTGTCAGCGACCACATCACTTCCTTCACATCTGCCATCTGCCTGATGTGACCACATCACTTCCTTCACATCTGCCATCTGCCTGATGTTTGGCAGTTACTACTGCTTCAACGTACACTACCCAGTGGAACTACGGTCTACACTGGAGTTCCTCCAACAGTAAAATATTATTTTTCTAAAATATGTTATAATATTAGAAAATGCAAGGCATTTGATATCCCTCCTTTAGTTGTTCTCTCTCTCTCTTCCTCTCTCTCTCTCTATCATAAAGGTGTTTCTTTTCAATAAATCCAGAGAAAGGCACCAAAGTCAAGTGGAACAAGAAGAAAAAAGTGTTCTCAGTCAATCCCAGAGTCTTGACTCTGATCTCAGACCTTGCTGACCATGAGTGGACCTTCCAGTGATGTTGAGAGATGATATGATAAAAGGTACACTTAGTGTTATATACACTGCAGATATTGTGTTAGTAACATTTCTGAAAGTTTTTCAAGATGTATAGTTTTACAAGATAAATTGTCTGGTACAGTTTGTGCATGTTCAGCTTTACTGCACTGGTTTTGTACTGTAAACAAGTTGAGATAAACTTGCTTGTGATGGTAAGGTGTTTATGTCAAACACATTTTTTCATGAAAACCCAAGTTGTCTCAAGCGGGTTTTATACCAGGATGTATTTTAAGTTGTGAAGCCATTGGGTTCTGCAAAAAAGAAGCGCAAGGTTTTGGCTGTGTACTTCTGAATTTCTGAAAGTCTTACAAGATGTATA
>NW_026081948.1:0-614 GCF_006386435.1 Epinephelus moara | reverse complement strand
ATGCCAATAAATGGTCAATTGAGTGTAAAGGACACTTGTTCGCTAACAAAATAATACCATCAGGTGTCCAACAAATTCTATTAGGCATAATGCCATAAAGATTCAGGTGTTGCCCATGAACTTATATATTAAAGAAATCAAGCTGATCTTGTCAAATATCAATTAATATTAAGTATGTGTGAATTAATAATCCTTAGTTGATGATCTAAGTTTGAACAAATAAAGTAATAGTGACTTCATAATTAATTGTCCATCTGTCATTCAGTGCATGTAGTAATTCATCATGAATTATGCATTAATTAAGCATTCCTTACGTATATGACATATCTCTCAAGTGAAGTGTTAACTTTTAAAAAATCTCTTGCAGTCATAGAGAAAGTATTTCTTAGATTTATGATGCAAGATTTGAAACTTTTGCTGCCCTTCAGGGATAATTTTATTTTGATACTATGAAAATAATACACTGTATGTACACAAATACCACTCTGTAGTTAGATTTGTACCAAAAAGTGCATTTAAATGTTCTCAAATGAAGTGTAAAGGTTTCCTGGCAAATTTTTACTCTGTTCAAATAAAGAGTTTCTATATTTGAAAATTTTAAGGTGGATATTTTT
>NW_026081947.1:0-1101 GCF_006386435.1 Epinephelus moara | reverse complement strand
GATGTTAAACTGACAAAATGTTAGAAAATTGGGTCTTAGATGCTTTAATGCAGTAATTTTAGTTCTTGTTTGCACCTCAGGAGGATTTAATAGAGTATGTAATGATGGTTGATGGAAAATATTAGCCATACTTCTTATACGAGGCATTTTTTATGATAATGGTGATTACTAGTTAAAAAGAATCAGGCCACATACTGCATGGCAGAACAGCAGTGTGAACATGTAGATTCACCATNAAATATTAGCCATACTTTTTATACAAAACATTTTTTATGATAATGGTGATTACTAGTTAAAAAAAAATCAGGCCACATTGCATGGCAGAACAGCAGTGTGAACATGTAGATTCACCATAAAATACATTGAAGCAGCTGTTTTAAATTAAATTTAGCCTCTCGGGTCAGCACTTCCTCCCGAATCTGACCTCTTTCTTTGACGCTGACAGACTCTGGGTCAGCACTTCCTCCCGAATCTGACCTCTTTCTTTGACGCTGACAGACTCTGAGCTAATAAAAAAGGTTATTTAAAAAAGCAAAGAAAAACTCTATAAAACAATGGTAAAAAAAAAAAAAAAAAAAAAAGTAACAACAAAAGTTTGTAGAAACTGGAAAAAAAGTTTTTTTTTTAAAAAGCAAAAACTTTTTTAAAAACTAAAAAAAGTAACATATAAATATAAAAAGTTAAGAAAGGCTCATTTTTTTTATCTAAAAAGGGAAAAAAGTAAAAAAAAGTTTTAAAAAGTATAAACTGAAATAAAAAAGTAAAAATAGCAACAAAAAACAGCAACAAAAAGTTAAGAAAAGTTTAAAAAGTAAAAAAAAACTAAAAGTTAAAATAAAATATTTAAAAAGTAAAAAAAAGTTTTTTAAAAGTTTAAAGTTTTGAAAAAAGTAAAAACATTAAAACAAAAAAGTTTTTATTAAAAAAAAGCAATAAAGCAACAAAAAACAGTATTAAGTTTTTTCTTTAAAAAAAACAACCAAAGGAAAAGAAAACATAGTATGAAAACCTAAAAGAAATAAAACAAATTAAAAAAAGAAAGGCACAACCCAGTGTTTAATGGAGCTGGTGCTGGATCAAAGACAGAGTTCAATGCTGTGT
>NW_026081946.1:0-1123 GCF_006386435.1 Epinephelus moara | reverse complement strand
GCAAGTGAGGGAAGCGAGGAGACACATTAACATAATGAAAAGCACCCATATTTGTTCCTCCAGGAAATTAAACATTTATTGTCTTATTGCAGCATCCCTTATGTGTTCAGCTTTCATCACAGTATCTCACAGCAGCTCCTGCAGTCTTCTACCTGTTTATCTTAAAATCTCTTTGAGATGGTGAGATGGTGAACTTCAGCTTAATGAACACATATAGCTGCAGTCACTGCTGATCCAGCTCTGTTTGTGCTTTGGTGAAGTGAGCTCACAAAGGGTGTGTGTATATAGTTCAGTCCAGGGTTTGATTGTCAGTCGGTTAAGATCAATGAGAACAGCAGGTCTGAGTGTCTCCTTTTAGTGACAGAGGAGAGAGAAACTTGACACAAAATATTACATGCTTAAGCTCTACCAGCCCCTTGAGAATGAGCACTGTAGGTTTTTGTACAGCTGCTCAACCAACTCCAGTTACTGTGGCTGTCGAGCACAAAAATAAACAGCAGAATCTTCAGTTTTCAGACTGTTCATCTGCAGATACACCTGCTTTCTGCTGTTGTCTCTGGAGATGGTGAACCGGCCTTGAACTGACTGAGAATAGTAAGAGCTTGTAAATCGAATTTGAGCGACCCACTCCAGCCTTCTTCCAGGAGCCTCCTGATCCAATGCATATAGTAGTCTCTAAATTTGAACCCAGAGACTGTACAGGTCAGTCTGTGAGATTCTCCAGGCCTTTTAATCACTGGTTCAGATTCTGTCAGAGTCTGACCATCAACACCTGTCAAGACAGCAAGAAAACCATGATATGCAACACATTTACAGCCTAAAAGAAAACCTAATATGAAAATCAACCAAAATCTTCACCTGCCCAGCAGATAGTTAAAAGCAGCAGTCCTGTCCTATAGTCCATCATGTTAAACTGTGTGTCCACTGTTCTCTGTCCTCCTCTCTGCAGTCAGATAAGTAGAGGTGGAAGATATCTGAGTTTTGCATTGACTCCTCCTCACAGGGAGGAAACAGCTGGACTGAAGATATTTAATGAAACGGCTGAATTAATATCCAACAGTCAACCCTCAGTCACCTGTTTTAATATTCATGTGTTTTAATTTGTGTTAAAGTCTATCAGTAT
>NW_026081945.1:0-2389 GCF_006386435.1 Epinephelus moara | reverse complement strand
CCTGCTTATAAGGAAACATCATGACAGGTAATTTCAAACTTTAATCACCTGTCTTGTTGTAACACCAGTGTCTCACAGTTAATATAATAATGATTGACTGAGATCTTTTCAAACAAACCCCACAAATAAATGTTTGTTCAGCACTGACTTTTCTTAAATCCTTCAGGCTGTCACACAGAGACTCTGAGGAGAACAAGAAGCCACGAAGAACAACCAAAGACACTGAAGAGTAAGACACTTCCCTACCGTTGTTATGATGTGTTCACACCAAACGTGATGCAAATTTTCGCGTTGCACTACTTGTGCGAGTTTGATCGCTAGAATATTTTGTGTTGACTCACTTCATACACATGAATAACTCACTTCATACGCACATGAAATCGCTGAACTGATGAATGAACTTCCGTCGGAACGTCGTCATCATCGTACGTCCCCACAGGATCTCAATGCTGACTGGCTGTCACAGCATGAATTGGTCGATGAAGTTCCAATTTTTCACCTCTTGCAAATAAGTGTATGACACAAAATCGCACTTCCTGCTTCATTTGCGCGACTATATTTGCGTATTTCACGATGTGTCCATTGCGCTGCCTGTCAGGAATTCGCGTCTAATCAGGTCTTTACATTGACCTTACATACAATTCAGTATAATTATAGTTTTATTCGCGTCTGGCGTTAACGCAATTTTATATTGTGATCGCACCAAACATGAAATTAATTTTTGCGTTGCATTACTTGCGCAAGTTTGAACGCTAGAATGCTTGACCTCTCGCAAATAAGCATTTGACCCAAAATCACGCTTCTCGCTTCATGTGCACCTTTATATTCACGTATTTCGTATCATGTCCATCGCATAGCCCCGGCGGGAATTTGCGTCTTACATTGACCTTACATATAATTCACGGACATCGCGTTACTTGAGTTAATTTGAACACTAAAATATTTTGTGTTGACTCTCTTCATAAATGCAAATAACTCAAAGTTCATATTTTTAAACTCTCTTAAATTAGTGTATGACGTGAAACCGCACTTCTTGCTTAATTCGTGCTGCTTAATTTGCGTATTTTGTGTCACGTCCATTGTGCCGCCCGGCGGAAATTTGTGTCTAATCGCGTCTTTACATTGTCATTCAAAATAAGTATGGTGTAATGTAATAATGTGAGTGTCTTCTTCTACTTCAAGGGACGGAACACTTATAGGCATGCAGGACATCCAGCAGGTCAGACGACGGTCGCCTCCTGAGAAAGATCGGACAAGGGACCAGCCAACACCGCCATCTCCAGCAACAAGAAAACTTAATTTTGAATAATGTCCTCTAATATGTCAGACAGAATAACCTTCAAGACTGTAGTGGCAGCACTCAGACTGTGAGACCTGAACATACAGTGAGAAAGTGTTTTTACATTTTTATACCAGTTCATGTTTATATGATCTTTTTAATAGCATTTGATAATTATTTTCAGGTGTTTTCACATCGTTTGTATATTATTCTTTTATTTAAGGAATGTTAAATATTTGACAGGGAGGTGAGTCACATATCTCTGAAGTGACCTTTGTCAGCTCCATTTCATGGTCAGGAGATCATATCTTAAATCAAAGTGTGTTTTTATATATTGGTTTCTCAATCAAATACTTTGTAACATCTGTAATGTAAAAGTATTGTTTTACCTGTATTAATAGTTGTTCAGGTGCATTTGTAAAACAACACAACTGTATTTTTTTATCTTTGTTAATTTCATTTTAAATAAAGTTTGTTTTTTGTAACTTCCTGTCATATATAGGATTTTTTTTAATGATCATCTGTGGTTATTTATTGTATCACACAGCTAACAACAATATCTAACACCACTCTGTTTACTCTGAATCTTCTCTGACATTCATGATAATGGTGACGGAAACCAACCAAAGTATTATGTGTATGTGAGTGTCTCTTTAACTGACTTGGACCGGACTGTTCCACTGTGCGGTAAAAAGGGAGATAACAACACGTCGCGCGCTGTTAATACAGGGTTTCAGAGCAAAATAGCGACATTGACAAAGTCACAACTTTGACATTTCTTAAACGATAAGTGAAATACTTACAGGCGTTTGTTAACTCCAGAGATCACCTTTACATGGTAATTTTCTATATTGATGCCCACACACAGAGACAATGGTTTAACCGACCTGCTCACCTGCAGCTTTGAATTTTAACCGCTCTTCAAGCAACAACATGGCTAACGGTGCAGTCCTGTGTCTCCTTTTTGTGTCGGGGCTATGTCAAAAAGGCAGGAAATATAATTTACAGTCTGTAATAATGTCTTCCTTAAACCCGGAACTGTCAGTTAATTTCCTCCCTGCAGGTCTAGCAGCTGCGATAGAGACTCAGCAGACTGTGATGGCAGCAGTG
>NW_026081944.1:0-1425 GCF_006386435.1 Epinephelus moara | reverse complement strand
GATGCAGAAGGAGATACGGACCGCTCTGGGAGCCCTAGTAAGTTTTTTACTCCTCAATTGATTTTTTTTACTCGTCAAAACATTGTATCTTGTTTTTGTCAGTTTGTGTCTTTGTCATTTTGTCTCTTCGTAGTCTTTTTGTATCTTTTTAAGGTCATTTTGTCTTCTTGTTGTCTTTTTTGTGTCTTTTTTGTCATTTGTGTCTCTCCATAGTCATTCTGTGTCTTCTTGTGGTTTTTCTTATGTCTCTTCTTGTCATTTTGTGCCTCTTTGAGGTCATTTATCTATTTTTTTGTCATTTATGTCTCTGTAGTAATTTTGTGTCTTCTTGTGATTGTTTTGTCTCTCTTTGAGGTAATTTTGTGTCTTTTGGGGTCATTTTGTGTCTCTTTTGTAATATCTGTCTCTCCCTAGTTATTTTGTGTGGTCTTGTGGTTTTTAACTCTTTGAGGTCATTTTGTTTCTGGTTGTTTTGTGTCTGAGGTCATTTTGTGTCTTTCTGTGGTATTTCCGTCCATTTTTGTAGTAAATTTGTGTCTCTTGGCAGTTCCCTTTCATCTCTTTGTTGTCTTTCTGAGTCTCTTCCTGGTCAGTACGTTTATTTCAGTGACATTTTGCAGNGTGGTTTTTAACTCTTTGAGGTCATTTTGTTTCTGGTTGTTTTTGTGTCTGAGGTCATTTTGTGTCTTTCTGTGGTATTTCTGTCCATTTTTGTAGTAAATTTGTGTCTCTTGGCAGTTCCCTTTCATCTCTTTGTTGTCTTTTTGAGTCTCTTCCTGGTCAGTACGTTTATTTCAGTGACATTTTGCAGGGCAGGGGGGCACTGACACTTTGGGTCCCTGGGCCTGTACCCAGTAGACCCCTATAGTAATCCATCCATGGTTTAATTCTGTTTTAATCACACTAAGAGCATCACTTTAGTAAATTTATTTACTTTCCTCTACATCCCTGAGTGTTGGTCCTACTCACTGATAGACATCTACTAACCAAGCCCATCTCCTGCAGGCTGAACCTGGAGTGCTTCCCTTGAGCACTTCCTGCCACTCCCTAAACACCTTGGAGCTGGGCGGGTCGGAGCCCCTCACCGCTACACACCTCTCCCTCTTCCGCTGCTATATGATGAAGATGTCTAACCTGACCACGGACGTGTCACATGAGCTGGTGACAGCCAGCCAGTACAGTCAGGATGTGGAGCGGCTGACGAGCAACAGCACAGACAATCGGGACTGCAAGCTGCCTGCCTTTGAGCAGGAAATGGATAGTTTTGTGTATGTTAAATGTCTGCTGGAGCATTTGCAGCAGCGGCTCAGCAGCACAACTTTGGGATTTTGACTGCGTAGCTTAAATATTGTATTTATTTATTTATTTTACACATTATTGAAAGTAATTTCTGTAATCCAGTTTTCTATGTATGAGAAAGTTCTA
>NW_026081943.1:0-1779 GCF_006386435.1 Epinephelus moara | reverse complement strand
GGTTCAGAAGACATCTTCTGAAGTTAGCAGCAGCCAGGATTGCTAAAGAGGGATATGAGTGAAATTGTCACTCAGCGGCTGATGTCTCAAGATACATGGACGTGTAACGTTAATGTTAATCCAATCAACGCAGCATGGCAGCACTATAATGTAATATCATTCAATAATACTAATATTTAAAGTGAAATACTGACCGAAAATGTGTTTTCATCCAATCGAATCTTCCTCCGTTTTGACCTTTGGTAGGAACTCCACCGGGATGCTGCAACCTCATTGGAGCCGAAGCAGCCAAACAGAATGTACCCGCCCCCGAGTTTTCTGATTGGTTGATAATTGTGGCACATTTGTAACACTCGTGTACAACTCGAGCAAGCGCGCAGGGGAAATTGAGCGCACAGTGAGGGCAGGTCGAGAGGGAGAGAGAGACACATCTTGAGCGAGTACGCTGCGGACTGCTCGCGCACTAAGAACGAGTTTGTGAGAGGGCACACATTTAATTTGTCCTCAAAAGTTGATTTGTGTGCTTGCACAAAATATTTTTCTGTGCTCACAACACATTTTTCTGTGCTCAAAATATTTTTCTGTGCTCACAACACATTTTTTTGTGCTCACAACACATTTTTTTGTGCTCACAAAATATTTTTCTGTACTCAAAATATTTTTCTATGCTCACAAGATACTTTTCTGTGCTCAAAATCTACAATTGCTCGCTCAGGATTGTGGCACAAATATAACTCCACAGAGAAACAGACCAATCTTTGGGCTTTTTCTAGCCTTTACAACGTCTCCATACTTTGAGCTACAGACTCCATTCCAACTCTCAAATGTTGCCACAGGTCTCATCTATTCAGACCTGTTTTCATCTTTTTCATATCTTTTACCGTTTTTAATCTGTGCCTCTCAAAGTACCATGAGCAAAAGTGGAGAAATTGTCAGTTTATAATGGGTGTGTATTGCACGGAATGCTGCGCGCTAGAGTGGAGAGAGCTCTAAAAATCGTCTACAACTTTTGTCTTTAACTCGCTCTCCTGGCCACAATTTTCACTGTACATACACAGTTTATATCACAAAACGTAGGAAAATTTGTCCTGGTCACAGACATGTTGACATGGAATCTCTGACACATACACATCTTTGCTGAGTGACTCCAAAGCGAAGGGAGCGCCGACTTTTTTCTCATTCACTCCCATGTAAACTGAGAGGAGAAATTTCTGGAAAACAGATGAGGTGCAATACATTTGTAAATCGCTCGTGTGACTACATTTTTGACTCCACAAATATGAAACATGGCACGTGTGTTCACAACAAGTGGATGTCTCTCAAAATCACATTTTGTCGTGATTGGAGCAACGGTTTGGAAAGGAGAAGAAGTTGTTCGAGACACTTCAAACCCATGTTAAACAGCCTATGCTGATCATGAGCTGTCTGTGTGCCCCTCAGGTGCAGGCAGGTTGTTAATCGCCATGACAACGGCTGCAGGCACCGACACGCACACACATCTGTCAGTCNTGCTAAACAGATCTTCTGTATAACTTTATCAATGGTTTGGGAATGGGAAGAACTTGTTTGAGGAGTTCAAACCCATTATAAACAGCCTTTGCTGATCTGCTCTTTCATGAGCTCTCTGTGTGCCCCTCAGGTGCAGGCAGGTCGTTAATCGCCATGACAACGGCTGCATGCACCGACACGCACACACATCTGTCAGTCTGTGTGTCTCACAATCTTTAAAGGACAGATTACAGCAGGAGAATCTTCATTTGAAACAGCAAATACACATTA
>NW_026081942.1:0-1085 GCF_006386435.1 Epinephelus moara | reverse complement strand
TCTTCGTCCTGCAATGAATGAGTGCACTGGCTTTAGCGCCACTTTAGCGGTTGGGAGGTGTATTGCACATTGGTAGTACGTGTGAAATCTGTGACTATGCGGTTAGTACATTACATGTACGTGTGAAATCTGTGACTATGCGGTTAGTACATTACATGTTTGATTTCAACGTTTATGGAGACATGAATCGGTCGAGACCGGGAACCCCCAAACGAAAAACGGGATTCGTTTTCAAGACGTTCATGCAATGATCGTATTAGTCCAAGGCTAGTGCAGTATGTAAACACAGGCCGTGTCTTCACATGTCCTCGCTGCCATCTCGAGACTGCTTCGCGCATGCTCTCAGAGCGCTGGGCTTTCTGGGAGATGTAGTCAATGTGGTTGCTTTGGGTCTTCTGTGTTGTGTGTGACATTGTTAAATATGTAAATAATGTGTAGGTAGATTCATGTTATATGTATGGCAACAGTCTTGTTTAGAATGATAGCTGATGGAGAAAATATTAGCCAGCTTAAAGACTTATGTTCTATTTATTGTGTGGCAAGTGGAAACAGCTGGCATATGACGCCTGCTTAGGGTGCGTAACCATCTTTAGCTATGGAAGCCCATTTTCGCCAGTAATGGAAAAAAAGAAATTGCTATTCCTAATCAGAATTGTGAGATAAAAAGTCATTATTACGAATGTAGCCTAGTTTTAAAATTAATTTGTGGCATGATGTCTTGTAAGGTGTGTGGCATCACGGTGGCTGCAGATGGGACAGAGGATGAGATGATTCGCTGTTTCAAGGCAGGACAACTAGTACACTGTGGTGTAGTCAATAGTAAATATTGGTGATTTACAAAAACACCAAAAACTATTTTTACTGTTAATGTAAACGTTGTTACTATAAATAATACAGTACTTTCTTCGTAATACTATATAGAAAATATTGATTTTTATTGTAAAGACAGGTTTACATAAATATTTCTACTGTTTAAATTAAAAAAATACAATATTTGTATTTTCAAATTTGGCTGTGATTTTTTTTTTTTTTTTTTTTAATTGAAAGCCTACTTCAAACAGTAGCCTGCCCCTATTTGTAGCCTG
>NW_026081941.1:2069-2972 GCF_006386435.1 Epinephelus moara | reverse complement strand
TGAGAGAGAGAAGAAAAATGTTTTGAGAGAAACACATTTTTTTTGAGAGAAAATGTTTTCACACTGATAGCAAAAAAATAATATCTGAGAATAAAAAAAAGTTTTTGAGAGAGTTTTTTTCTTGGAAATCATTTTTTAAATCTCAAATTATTTTTTTTATATTCTATGACAAAATACTTTCTCTCAAAACTTTTTTTAGTCTCAAATATTATTATTTTTTGCTATCAGTGTGAAAACTTTTTCTCTCAAATATTTTTTTTTTCTCTCAAACATTTTTTTCCCCTCTCATATCATTTATTTTCTCTCATGTAATAAAGACACAAATATAGCTCCATAAAATATAAGGTCTCTATCATCGAAAGCAGTGTTAGTAAACGAATTAATATCAGATAATCATATTGATTTACTCAGTCTTACTGAAACCTGGCTGTGTCAAGATGAATATGTTAGTCTAAATGAATCCACTCCTCCCAGTCATATTAATACCCGCATTCCTCAAGGCAGCAGCCGAGGAGGGGGAGTTGCAGCCATTTTTAACTCTAGTCTGTTAATTGAATCAAATTGTTTGCCACTTTGCTCCTCCGCGAGTTATGAGTTATGTGAGTTATCTGTGTGTTGTAAAAGCATTTTGCTCTGCTGCTGTAGACAGCCTGTCTAAATGATGTCTTGCAGCCTGTCTGATTGTATGTGGGGTTTTTTCTTCATGTCGGCATGTTAAAGGGAAATTTCGGTTTATTTCAACCCGTCTCCTATCGTCCTAAATTTGTTTCAAGTCACTAGTGACATAGAAATAATAGTTAGCATGTTAGCCGTTAGCCTAAATGCAGCCGTAGCGTCAGACCTGTTAAAACGTAATTGAACGGGCATCCTTTCAAGTGCAAAGTGCGTCCACTAAACAAGCTT
>NW_026081941.1:0-1127 GCF_006386435.1 Epinephelus moara | reverse complement strand
TGTCTCTTAGACCCCATCCCACCTAGGCTACTTAAGGAAGTCTTACCTTTAGTTAACACTCACTTATCAGACATGATCAATATATCTCTATTAACAGGCTATGTACCACAGTCTTTTAAGGTAGCTGTAATTAAACCTCTTCTAAAAAAGCCCACCCTGGATCCAGAGGTGTTAGCCAACTATAGACCAATATCTAATCTTCCCTTTCTTCCAAAGATCCTTGAGAAAGTAGTCGCAGACCAGCTGTGATTTTCTCTATGATAATAATTTATTTGAGGAATTTCAGTCAGGATTTAGAGTGCATCATAGCACTGAGACAGCACTAGTTAAATTTACAAATGGCCGTCTGATTGCTTCAGACAAAGGACTTGTCTCTGTACTTGTTTTATTAGATCTTAGTGCGGCGTTTGACACAATTGACCATCAAATTCTGCTAAAGAGACTCGAACATTTAGTTGGCCTAAAAGGTTCTGCACTAAGCTGGTTTAAATCTTATTTATCTTATCGTTTTCAGTTTGTTCACGTTCATAATGAATCATCCTTACGTACTAAAGTTTGTTTTGGAGTTCTTATAATGGGTGTGTATTGCACGGAATGCTGTGAGCTAGAGTGGAGAGGGCTCTAAAAATCGTCTAAAACTTTTGTCTTTAACTGGCTGCCATGGCCACAATTTTCACTGTACATACACAATTTATACCAAAAAACGTAGGAAAATTTGGCCTGGTTACAGATATGTTGGAATGGAATCTCTCACACGTACACATTTTTACTGAGTGGCTCCAAAGCGAAGGGAGCGCCGATTTTTTTCTCATTCACTCCCATGTAAACTGAGAGGAGAAATTTCTGAAAAACAGCTGAGGTGCAACACATTTGTAACTCGCTCGTGTGACCACATTTTTTTACTCTACCCATATAAAACATGACACGTGCGTTCACAAGAAGTGGATCTCTCTCACCATCACTTTATTTTGATGATTGGACCAACGGTTTGGGAATGGGAAGAACTTCTTCGAGAAATTTCAAACCCATATTAAAGCTGCAAGCAGCGATGAATGGGCCCTCGCACCTTCACGCAACTCAGGGGGGGGGGGCTAGCAGGACGTCTTCTGACGTGTCAATTCATTTCT
>NW_026081940.1:0-1665 GCF_006386435.1 Epinephelus moara | reverse complement strand
AGAGATGTGTGCTCAGGTCGTGACCTTCTGAAGTCGATTATCATCTCCTTGGTTTTGTCCACATTTAGCACCAAGTTGTTGTCGTTGCACCAGCATTCCAACAGCTCAACCTCCTCCCTGTACCTGGCTTCATCATTTTTACTGATGAGACCCACAACTGTTGTGTCATCGGTAAACTTCACGATCAGATTGTCTTTGTGCCTGGGCACACAGTTGTGTGTCAATAGTGTGAACAGCAAAGGACTGAGCACACATCCTTGAGGGGACCCAGTGCTTGATGTGATGGAGCTGGAGGTGTTTCTCCCAACACATATTGACTGGGGCCTCTCAGTCAGGAAATCCAGAATCCAGTGACAGATGGTGTGGTTTAGGCCTAGGAGGAGAAGTTTCTCCATCAGTCTCTGCGGGATGATTGTGGAGGATTCAGGCGTAGATCTTTCTCTGTTCCAGGTGGGTAAGTACTGTGTGCAGGGTGGTGGATATTGCATCCTCGGTGGAGCGGTTGGGGCGGTAGGCGAACTGATATGGATCCAGTAATGCAGGTAGGCTGGATGTGATGTGTGGTTTGATTAATCGTTCAAAACATTTCATCACTATTGGGGTCAAAGCGATGGGGCGATAGTCATTTAGTCAGGACACAACTGGTTTCTTTGCAACTGGTACTATGATGGAGGTTTTTAAGCATTTGGGGACTGTGGCTTGACAGAGGGAGACGTTAAAGATGTCGGTTAATACAGCTGCCAATTCCTCAGCACAAGCCTTAAGCACCCTTCCTGGGATGTTGTCTGGGCCAGCCGCTTTCCAAGGGTTGATCCTGGCTAGGGTCCTCCTCGTGTTGGCTGCGCTGATAACCACAGGAGCCTGTCCGGATGGTGGGGGAAACCCAGCTCGTCCTCTCAATGGCCCCCTTGATGCCTCAAACCGAGCAAAGAAATTATTGAGTCTGTCAGGAAGAGAACCATCACTTTCCTCAGTCTCTGTCCTGGTCTTGTAGTCTGTTACTGGATCCCCAGCCACATTTGCCTGTTGTTGCCTGTGTTGCAGAGGTTCTCCTGCATATTTCCTTTTTGCTGCTTTAATCCCACTGGAGAGAGCAGATCTTGCTGAGCAGAGAGCAGCCTTGTCTCCTCCTCTGTCTGCATCATCTCGGGCCTTTAGTAGTATGCGTACTTCAGCAGTCATCCAGGGTTTTTGGTTGTTCCGTGCTGTAAAGGTTTTAATCACAGTCACATCCTCTGTGCACTTGGCAATGTACTGTAGCTGGTCACAGTTAATGAGTATTGTAAATATTGTTTTTCACCACCTGTGATGTATGTATAATGAATAATTCATAGTATTCTGCTCTGCAAATTAAATCTATTTAAAATCTATTGCTTATGCGTATTATATTCATTTTCACAGATGTGATGGATGCGTGGGCAGGAAAGGCTCTTTATGCTCTTCTGGCTAAAGTTGGACCGTACAAAGTGTTCTTTGCAGACATTGCAAGAACAGCTCCAAATAAGGAGTTAGAGAGTGAGGTAAAGTTTATTTTATTTTTCAGACTGAATATAGAGTAACTAAAACCTGGTCATATTCTGGTATGTCATGTCATCACAGATAATCAATGCTTACTTGGAGCTGCTGGTGTAACAACACAATGAGCAATCCAAAGATAAGGCTATT
>NW_026081939.1:0-2078 GCF_006386435.1 Epinephelus moara | reverse complement strand
GAAGTCACACCTCTGCTCTGAATAAAATAGGCAAGTGCTTGGCAGCACTTTGAGGAAGACACACACACACACACACACACACACATATAACCTACATATACTCAAGCATTTGCATTAATACTGTTTTTTAATGTGTCGGGGGGAAACTGACGATGTCATTACATGTTTATTTGCATACATTTAAACACAAAATAATGGAGTAATGAACCGACCAGATGATGTGTGCAAGCACCATCTTGTGTGCACACAGAGTCTAATAGTTCCTGACATGTAGAGATGTGGAATGTAACCACCCTGTTCTGAATCCTACTTATTGCTTCAGCTAAGGTGTTATTCATCATGACCATTAACTAGTTTGTACAAACGTGTCAGAAGGTGTGTGTTCACCTGTGTTACTGGACTTAAGTCATCCAGGATCTACTCTTGAACAAGTCAAGACTTCCTGAGCTCTCTTAACGAGCAGTTTTACATCATAAGAAACTCTTGATTTTATCTTAAGTTTGCCAGCGATAAATGTGAAGGCTTTTACTTATTACTTATTTTTCACATTTAATTTTCTTATGTTTGATAAATATGGGCCCTGTCTTGTCAGCATGATAACAGCCACCATGCATAAAAGCAGTACGCTTGCGTAACACAACAGGGTGTTAAATGCTGAGCACAGCCCTGGTGAAGCCAGCTGCAGCTTGGATTTTGATGCTTGTCTGATACGGTACAGGTCATTGCAGCAGCTAAGAAGCACAAAGAGTGATCCATATTTCAGCCATCTCTCACTTTTGATATAATAAGTAAAACAATATTATATCACACATTATATGAAATTCAATTATAATAAAATATCAAGTTATTCTGCTGGACTCTTTTGTGTTTTAACTAGTCAGAAAAAAACTGTCATTTATAGGTTAAATAAGAGAACAATCCCGACTATGACCATACAAAAGTGTCTATGGTTTGACGATATAGTGTTTGAGTGATACAAAGGTTAAGTCACCTCCAGTTACATTATTACATTCATAGTTTCCTCATATACATTTTTTAAAAGCAATTTTAAAAGGATTCCTGTTCAGAGTGACCCTCACTATGTTCATTACATTCTGTTTGAATATGGGTTGCTATAATTCAACAGGTTATGCTGTAAATTATGTTCCTGTATGGTGGTGTGTAATGGCCCTGACTATCAATAGATTAATGATGATGTAACTTTGTGGTTAAAGATAAGACTTTATTGATCCTTTATCCTTTACACTTTATTCTGTGTAATGTGTACTTTAACGTTTTGTACCTTAAATATATTTTGATGCTAGTACTGTAGTACTAACAGTACTTCCACCACCCAAGTCTAAAATGCAGTTTGATGAATATGGGCCCTGATTTGTCAGCATGATAACAGAGATGGAAATATGATGATTAAAAGAACAAATGTAAATAATCACAGTGAAGTTTCTACTGTGAAGAAAGACAGAACACACTTCACATGCAAAGTTGTCTTTATTGAAAAGCAGGAAATGTGCAGAATAAAGTGATACAGAGCCTTAATATTCAATCTGTCATTAACATCATTGTAGAAATATTTCAAATTGTTTGATTTCATTAACATCAAGTTTAATATTGGAACCCATACACCATTGATCATTTCTGATATCACCAGGTAGTATTACTGTCATATAATTAATCACATTGTTTAATATACTGAAGGAAAACCGAAAAAGCAGTTAAAGAGTCCATCACCAAAATGATTAAACAACTTTGTTGGACTTTGCTTTGCACCTCAGAGAGTGTTGAGAATTCTCAGCTCTGCTGCCATGAAGAAGGCTTTCTCAGGATTTCACTCATTGTAGTAACACAGGTACTCAAGACATCCACCATTGCCTGTGTTGAGATTCTCTTCAATCACAGTGAGACCAGCTTTGCGATAATCTTGAACCAAAGCTTGGTTGAGAAGCAGGGTGATGGCCTGGATGGGGTTGTTGGATCCCTTCTTGAACCACAGGGTCACCTTGTCACCACTGGTCCCCTCATTCAGGTTAATATTCACTGATTTGTACCCTTGCTGCTGGTAGGCCAGATAGTCGGTTTTA
>NW_026081938.1:0-1033 GCF_006386435.1 Epinephelus moara | reverse complement strand
TGTACACTAACACCTCCATTCTCTCCACCCTGTAGACTAACACCTCCACCCTCTCCACCCTGTACACTAACACATCCACCCTCTCCACCCTGTACACAAACACCTCCATTCTCTCCACCCTGTACACTAACACATCCACCCTCTCCACCCTGTACACAAACACCTCCACCCTCTCCACCCCGCATACTAACACCTCCATTCTCTCCACCCTGTACACTAACACCTCCATTCTCTCCACCCTGTACACTAACACCTCCGTTCTCTCCACCCTGCATACTAACACCTCCACCCTATCCACCCTGTACACTAACACCTCTACCCTCTCCACCCTTTACACTAACACATCCACCCTCTCCACCCTGTACACTAACACCTCCATTCTCTCCACCCTGTATGCTAACACCTCCACCCTGTCCACCCTGTACACTAACACCTCCACCCTGTCCACCCTGTACACTAACACCTCTACCCTGTCCACCCTGTACACTAACACCTCCACCCTGTCCACCCTGTACACTAACACCTCCACCCTGTCCACCCTTTACACTAACACCTCGATTCTCGCCACCCTGTACACTAACACATCCACCCTCTCCACCCTGTACACTAACACATCCACCCTCTCCACCCTGTACACTAACACCTCCATTGTCTCCACCCTGTACACTTACACCTCCACCCTGTACACTTACACCTCCACCCTCTCCACCCTGTACACTAACACCTCCTCCCTCTCCACCCTGTACACTAACACCTCCACTCTCTCCAACCTGTACACTAACACCTCCACCCTTTCCACCCTGTACACTAACACCTCCACTCTCTCCACCCTGTACACTTACACCTTCACCCTCTCCACCCTGTACACTAACACCTCCACTCTCTCCACCCTGTACACTTACACCTCCACCCTCTCCACCCTGTACACTTACACCTCCATCCTCTCCACCCTGTACACTAACACCTCCACTCTCTCCACCCTGTACACTTACACCTCCTCCCTCTCCACCCTGTACACTAACACCTCCTCCCT
>NW_026081937.1:0-1341 GCF_006386435.1 Epinephelus moara | reverse complement strand
ATGACACCAAGAATTAAAAAGGGGGTCCAACCTGTACTAGCAGGGTGTACCTAATAAAGTGGCCAGTGAGTGTATATGTATTTAAAATGAGCTCCAGCTTTACCAGCTGCATTAAAGTGATGAACACATTAATGCATTCTGTAAATTTAATATTTTCACTTTTGGTGCTTTAAAGCTCATGTGTGTAGGGTTTAGGGGGATATACTGGCAGGAGTGGAATATAATATAATACGCATGTTTTCTTTAGTGTGTTACCACCTTGTGTTTCTTGACAAAAGATCTGAGTCCTCCTCCACCACTGCCAATCAGCCGACTCACCTGTGTGAGAGCTTTCACATCTGATGAGGTCTAATTAATTGCACCTGGGTCAGAGAGCAGTGAGACTGGAGAGGAAACAGCTGCAGGTGTATTTTTCAAAAACCTCTAAGTAAGAGAGTGTGTGTGTGTGTGTGTGTGTGTGTGTGTGTGTGTGTGTGTGTGTGTGTGTAGTCTCAGTAACAGCTCCTGTGATCATTCAGTTCACTTCAGTTCATCTTGACATGTATTTTCTGTCCTGTTCAGGGTCACTGGAAACTATAGCCTGTCCCAGAATGCACTGGGTGACAGCACCACCTGCTGGTCCATCACAAGGTTCCAGTCACATCACTCCAGCAGGTAGTTTTCCTTGCAGTGATATGTAAACTGCTCACTGTGTTATCAGTCTGTCTTCTCCTGCTCGTTGGTCATTTTGTGTTTAGATGTGCTTCGCTCTTCATCTTCGCTGAGCGTATGTGTGTCGTGCTGATGTTTATCAGACAAGGGCAGCGGACAACGCAGTCATTAGTTTGGCCTCGGGAAAAAGATGCAATCACTGCGAGAAATTAGATTTTCTTTCTGTTGGAGAAACCTGTCTGGAATTATCTTTTCATTTTAACCCAAACTATGATCTTTTTCTGAAAACTTCAAAGTAAATTTCTCCCAACAGCTATAAAACATGGATCTATATGGCGAGGCCCAGCAGCTAAAGTGCTGCATGGTTTAAAATTAATTTAGACAGAATTAAAAGCCGACAGCGCCACCTAGGAATTTACAGAGCCCAGGACCCTGAACAAAAGCTCACAGGTTCTGCAAAAAAAATCAGGGGAGCAGAGTTAAACAGCAAACAGGAGAATAAACGTCAATAAAATACCAGAAATGGCTGCTCAGCAGTCGAATAAAACCCTATCAGTCAGTCCAGTCCGGACTTCCACGCCGACCCCAAAGTGCTTAAACCATTGCATGGTCTTTCCGGGCAACAGACTTCCCGCTGCCGACCCAGGCCAGAGTTGAACTGACATTGCTGCACTCCTCATGGATGTGGCT
>NW_026081936.1:0-1643 GCF_006386435.1 Epinephelus moara | reverse complement strand
TGACACTGATCACACCCTTGAATCCCATGAAATAAATGCTGCGCAGATGAATTGCATTTATTACAATTATTGTCTAGCATCATTGCATCTGATAAATTGGTCTTCTTTGTCATAACGTTATATATGCTACAATAAAGCTTAAAGCTGATGCCACAATTAAATCATATCAACACCAAATTGATAGTCTGAATAAAATCATCCTGATACTGAGCTGTGTTAGAAATTAACAGCTGCACAAAAATATACCTAGTCTCCCTCTTTAAAAAACAAAAAGGAAAATCCCTCAAACACCATGAAGTGTAGACATGATAGGCTACTTTCCACACTTCCAGCAGCAAAGAGTGTAATGTGTGACTGATACAAACAAGATACAACATCTTAACAGAACCAGCTGGTGGAGGCCTGGGAGGAAGAGCGAAGAGAGAATTTAGAGATGAAGGCACTTAAAATAGGCCTGGTTTACTCAGGTGCAGGCAGTTTCCTGCTGTCCGTCTCTACTTTGCCCACCAACTCCTGAGTCAGGCAGCCAAACCAACCAGCAACAGGCAGGGCGGAGGGACATCACAGGTACTTTACTTGCGTATTTCCATTTACAGCTACTTTGTACTTCTACTCTACTACAATCCACAGGCAAATATTATAAGTTTTACTTTACTATATTTAGTTACTAGCTATTTTACTGCAAATTCAGATTATTACTAAAAATACACATTATCATAAGACAAGACTAACAAGTGACCAAACAGTATATAAAGTATTCAATTCAGCCCCATCTTTACCAGCTGCAACATTAAAATGGTGTACTGATAATCCAATAATATAATATACATAATTCTGAAAGGGGTATTCTGCACATTGAGTACTATTACTTACGTTAAAGGGGAACACCACCTAAATGGCAGAAAGGATCAATCAATATTTGTGAATATGAGCATCTCTCTCCCAAAGCCAAAGTCTCAAACTTTTCATGTCATCAAGTATAAAGTCTGGAGCTGCTCCATAGACAGTCGACGAGAGACTGATTTTGTGGACCCAAAGAAAGTTTGTTTTCTGTTTGTTATACCCAAATGAACTTTATTCTATTGTAATGTTCTCAGTATTGAAGTAGCAGATGTACCCATATACTGCTGCTCTCAGCGTCATAGCTACATCTCTCCCAATTTATGCTGAAGAGCAGCTCCTGTCTTTATACCCTACAGTATGACATCACAAAGTTGACTTAAAGCACTCTAGATTTTGGATTTGGGAGAAAGTTGTTCATGTCTACTAATATTTTTGGACTGTCTTAGACCACAGGCATAATATGTATGAATTTTTGAATTGGACATAATGCCAATACTTTTTTAGTTTTTCTTAAGCAACAGTTTAAATGCAGAGCTTTTACTTGTAATAGAGTACTTCTTCACTGTTACTGCTATGTTATGTGAGAGTTCTGAGTACTTTTTCCACCCTCTTCGGTGATCTCTTCACTCATCATAGCTACTCTGAAACGGGACAAACTCAGTGGGTGATCTGTGATTTTAGTAACTAATAAAAAATCTCAATGAAAATGAGATTTAAATGTGCATAATAAATCAAATTAAAGGAAACATCTGTTCAGTTGTCACGAATCAGTTGTCACTGTTGAGCTGTCTTTTTGTAGT
>NW_026081935.1:0-3199 GCF_006386435.1 Epinephelus moara | reverse complement strand
TTTTTTAAGAAGGGGCCAAGGGGGTTATTGAAATGATTAAAATTAAAATATTGTGTGACTTTGTGGCTTTGTTTTAGTTCGGATTCATTAGTATGAATATATATTAGTTAAGTCTCTGCATAATAATTTAGTCATAGAGGCTACTGGAGGCTGTGTGTGGGCTGTGGGCCCTTAGAATTGTCATCACCTTTCCCCCCTATACGACGGCGCTGCTCATAAGTACAAGGATGAATGAGTCGGTTGGTCATTGGTGATCTAATATTTCAACTTTACTGTATATCTTAAATGTTTTTATTGTGTGGTTGATGGGCTGTAACTGTTTGTGTGCTACTGTCTTGGCCAGGTCTCCCCTGTAAAAGAGACTGTTAGTCTCAACGGGACTGACCTGGTTAAATATGGGTTAAATAAATAAATAGAATATAGTCACTGGTTTAGACACTGTAAGAAGGTGTCAGCTGCTTTAAGCATGTTGCTGCTGACTTTTCCCTGCTTGTTCTACACTGCTGTGATTAAGTGGAACAACTCTACTGATTTAGATAGATAGATATCTGTTGAGTTGAGCTGCAGGCCGCGCCCCTCTCTGCCTGAGTGCATCAGGTTTGGGTGTGTCTCCCAGCCTGAAGGCAGCAGACTGAGTGCAGGTGGAGATGATTTGGTGATCAGGGGAGTTGGAAGGCACTCGCTCACTCACTCACTCACTCACTCACTCATAGGATGGGGAGAGAAAGCAGTGTGTGCAAGAAATGTTTGGAGAGACTGGACTTGGGAAAGGAGACTGCAGGATTAAAGCTTGTTTCAAACAAAGAAGGAGCCGGGTTTTATTGGCCTCGTCAACTTTCAAAATAAAAGAAAGAAAAAGAAAGCTGAATCATGGTCATTGAGTTTCCTGTCCAATCTTCTGAAGCAAGCTGACTTTTCAAGTGGGGGAAGCTGCAGGTTAAACCTCACAAGAGTGTGGGTCACTTGACAATATCTCTATTGTCACTGTACATGTACAATGCAATGAAGATTGCAACTCTCATACACGATGCAGTGAGAGGACAGTAGGTGGAGAGTGTATTCTAGAGATGTGACTGTATGAAAATTTCATATCACGGTTATCACTATTATCAAGGTATTGTTGAAATGTGCTCAGAATGTTCAAAAAGTACTTTTACACACACTGAAATCATTTAACCAAGTTTTATTTCGAAAAACAAATAAAATAAAGAGCACAATGTACTTTCTAACAGAACGTCTAGCATGTTTGATTTTCTTTTTGTCGTTCACGATTACTCCCATCACAGCCGTCACTTTGACCAATAGAAACACAGAACGATCTGCTGCCATAGACAACTGTAGGACAACACCCCAGCCTTTTAGATATTTCCTCTAGGGATGTTACCACACAGAGTAAAAGAGGGAAAATGATGGTGTGAAACAGCAGAGGCACTTTGTCAACCCGCTGAGTACTGCCATTAGCATCAAGCTAGCAAACAATGCTATTTCTTCATAACGGGGACGGACATAAAGTAAGGAAATTAAAAAACTAGTGGCTTTTACTCACCACAACTGCAGAGGCTCCCAGCTTCATTTGAAACAGACTACATTATAGACGGTCCGTTATTTATTAATCCCTCTGTGTGTTTATATTCTTACTTTTTATGTGCTCCCGTTGGCTTCATGAAGTTAATGCATCGTGCTGTCATTTCAAACTCAACACTTCCTGAATTTGTTTCAAATAAAAAGCCCCTTATAACCTCGGCTGAGAGAATCCCTCCATTTTCTAAATCGGCTTTTATTGTGAAACATTTGTAGGAACTTGTTGTGGAGGATTCAGTGACTTGTATGTTTGTGTACGGTACTTTAAATGTAGCTCCTGACATCTTCTGGCGCTTTTTATGTTACTACAACAACATGTTGGCTGGCACATGAACAGACACAGTGACTGAAAAAACAGTAAAAGTAATAAAAATAGGACAAGAATAACCTGATGACATCACACACGTCGTGAAATACGACCGGGGATAATTGGTGTGTACCATGGTGTAGTGTGTCATGTCTGTCAGCCAAGTCACGGCACAATTTTATGACTTGACAATTGTGTAATGTGACATAGTGACTGTCAGAACGGGCAGAAAAGTCGTGTAGTGCGAACCAGGCACAGGTACACTCGCTATATAGTTGTGGGTGGTGGTCACGGAGATGGCTCATCAAATTTGAAGTGTTACCCCCCTTTGTGGAGACTTTTTTTCTGCATTTTCTGCAGACAGGGTGACTATCTTCAATTAGTTTCCCCTCAGCATCCTTATAAAACCCAAAATACGTCCAGACTTAGACTTTGTCCTTTTAGTGGGGGAAAAATCTCTGGAGCACTGTCCGAGCGGGCGCCTTCGGTGCCTTCCGTGTCTATGGTCTGAGTACTGCTGCTGCTGCTTTTCCAGGCAATGAGCAGTATCACCGTGAGTTTTTCAAAGTGTGGTAATCAAACCAGTGTTTCCCATACATTCATTTATCTGTGGCGGTGCGCCACGAATAAATTCTCTCCGCCACATATAGATTTTTCTGCTTTTGGCGCTACCTGTTCGACCTCGCTCATAAACACATTATAATGGGACTCGCTGTCTGTGAATGTAGCTTGTCGTTACAATTCCGGTGCAANAGTGTTAACTGCAGCGCGAGTCCCGTAGCAGCTCGCCCCCGTTAATCAGTTACAGCGGCTGCACCGGTGTTACACTGAAATCTGTGACCGTCGGAATCTGTGACCACAGGGGGCGATGTTGCACATTGTCTGCGTGTGTGTGGCCATCAACAATGGCAATGGAAAGTAGATAGCCATAAGGTAGATGTTGTAAATTACTTTTATTTTAACAACGTTTTGTGTGATAATGTATGCACTGTTTAATAAATGAGTAAACATCGACACAGGTGCTCTGTTATTGCCTCAATATTTGGACAGATGTATTTTCATTTCAAACTTCAACTGTAAAGAGCTAGATGCACAGCCATCAGAATATGTGACCTCACTGAATCTGCATAATAATGAGTTTAAACCTCAAAATAACTGTTTTCAATCCTTCTGTCATCCCCTCACATTAATATGGACACATATATTTGTATTTGGGATCATCACAGAGATAGAAACACAGAGGTCACAGATTCCGACGGTCACAGATTTCGGTGCAACACCGGCAACGGGAGCGGCGCGTCAACCACCGCC
>NW_026081934.1:0-3256 GCF_006386435.1 Epinephelus moara | reverse complement strand
GCTTATTGAATGATACGCCCAAAACACACCCATAACTAATTCACAGAGTAAGTCCAACCCTTTTAGACTCTCCGCTATTTCCCGTCCTGCTCCTGCTGGAAAACATTACCCCAAACTCCCTTTAAGGAATATAACATATTAACAGTTCCTTAAGTGCCCACAAAAACATGTTGCTCTAGAACTTATTCCACCTTGCTACCAGCCTCTGTTGGTAAGCTGCACTATTTTAGTGGGAGGAAACAGTGGAAATTAGAAGGGAACTGTTCCAAAAATTAAGATTGCTCATTAAAATATGTGCTGGTTGGTGGATCAGATACAAATTAAACACAGACTCCACTACTTTCACCTCATTTTCCACAGAACAAGAGACCAGACACTTGATCACATTCTTGCACCTCCCTGGAGTCCCCTGCATGTTTACTGTCCGCCCGGTTTGCTGCTTCCTTTTTGGTGCTCGAGAGAGCGTAGCTATGGACTGTTGACAATGTTCCTTTAATGTCCTCCTACTAAGATAAGATATACTTTATTGATTCCCCAGAGGGGAAATTCAAGTATCACAGCAGCACAAGACAAAAACAAAAGATATTAAATAGAATAAGATAAGAAGAGAAAAAATTAAAAATTGATATGATAATATATAAATAAAAAAGATAAAATTGCTACATCAAGATGAATAAAGTGACTAAAAAATGGCAGATAAGTGTTGAATAAAATAAAGTGACAGGTGGCAGATAAAGTGTCATATTGGCCAGATGCAAAATAAGTCTGTTCAGAGCTGGATGTAGCTTAAGCCAAACCGCTGTTGTACAATCTGATGGCAGTGGGCACAAAAGAGCGTCTGAATCGTTTAGTCCTGCATCTGGGTGAGATATCCACTAGCTGAATGATCTGCCCACCGGCCACATCTTGTCGTGCAGGGGTGAGAAGGATTGTCTAGGATTGCACAGCTTTTGTCCTTCACCCTCCTCTCAGCCACTGTCTCCAGACTGTCTAGGAACTCCACCCCACCAGCACACTACAGCAAAAAAACAGAGTGCACTGGCAACCATAGACTGGTAGAAGGTCTTGAGGAGCCCACTACAGACGCCAAACGATCTGAGTCTCCTCAGGAAGAACATTCTGCTCTGTCCTTTCCTATAGAGGGCATCTGTGTTATGATTCCAGTCCAGTGTTGTTGATGTGGACCCTAAGGTGCTTGTATGAGTCCACCATCTCCACCTCCTTGCCCTGGATGGTGACTGGGGCAGGTTGCCTTCGGTTACTCCGGTAGTCCACCATCACCTCCTCAGTCTTGCTGATGTTGAGTTTTAGGTGGTTTCGGTTGCTCCATGCGACAAAGCTCTCAATCAGTCCTCTGTACTCCTCCTCCTCATCATTGCTGACGCATCCGTCTATAGAGGAGTCGTCGGAAAACTTTTGGAGGTGGCAGGAACCAGAATTGAACCGGAAATCAGGCGTAGAGGGTGAAGAAGAATGGTGCCAGAACAGTTCCTTGGGGCACCCCGGTATTACTTGACCCCACCTTAGATACGCAGCCATCCACCCTGACGTACTGTGGTTGAGGTAATCCAAAATCCAGGCAGTGATGTCCCGCTTAAGTTGCATATCCAGTAGCTTGTCTTGGCACTTTCCTAGTGAGACAGAGCCTTAGTGCTTGAGTGATTGAAGATGATGGCATCCTCCACACCAATGTGCTGCTGGTGAGCAAACTGCAGGGGGTTCAGGAAGGCAGAGAGCAGTGGCCTCAGGTGCTGGAGAACAGTGGGGTGAGGGGGGCAGTGGAGTGAGAGGAAGCAGTGGGGTGAGGGGGGCTGTCAGCTGAAGCTGCCAATGAGCAGGGGGAGGGAGACAGGTTGCTGCTGGGGAGGGGAGCAAAGTCTACAGCAGAGGTGTGAATGGGTACAATGACAGTGAGTGGGGATCCACAGACAGCTCACAGGGGGGGTTGTTGGGTCAAACCTATTGAAGAATAACATGCATTTTATAGTTCTGCATTGAATCGACAGCGTAGCTACAGAGTAGGCTCCACGTCGACGTAGAGCCTACACCGTAACCTACGCGGTAGCCTAAAGTGCACCTCCCCAGAACTGTAACTATGCGTCGCGGTGACGCAGACCTCTTGTCTGTCGCTGTATACTGACACCATTTCCCTCAGTGGAAACGGAGCTTGTATTTACTTATAGTTCACAGATAAGAAACAATAAATTGTGAAGACAGTAAGGCTTCCATTAAAATAGCATTTTAAGTCTTGTGTGTGATTTATCCTTCAGGGATTTATACTTCAGGATTTATCCAGGTTTCATATGAGAAGAGGAAATCTCCGCTCATCGCTAGGCTAATTTATACAATGTAAAATGCCAAAGGCTTGTGCTAATAATGTTAGCATTTTGTATTTGTTTGGAAAACGTGTTTAGTGTGACAGCTGTCTTGTCGGTGAACCTTGTGAGTTGTAATGGAGCCAAATTGTGTGCCGTTACCTTTGTTAAATGTTGCCGTTGTCTCTGGTTTTATATGAAAAGATCGCTGTTTGCTAGGCTAATTTATACAATGTAAAATGCCATAGGCTTGTGCTAATAACGTTAGCATGTTGTATTTGTGGGGAAAATGTGTCCATATTAACACAAGTGTTTGTCTGTGAATGCTGCGAGTTATAGTGAAGCTGATTTGTGTACTTGTACTCTATTCAGTCCTTCCAGAAAAATGCGGAGTTTTTTTGTGATTGTTGCGGGCAAAAATCCTTGATTATGCGGGACGTTTTCTTAAAAAATGCGATGAAATATGCGGGATATTTATGCAATTTTATGCAATGAAATTGCGGGAACTTGCAAAAATTGCGGGAACTTGTAAAAACTGTGGTTCGATGAAAAAGAGAAAAAAAAGTGATTTCCCCAACACCGTGTTCTCACTAGGCCACTACCTTAATGTAAAGAGTCATTTCTAATTACTTCCTATGATAAGCAAGCATACTACATCACAGAAAGTGCAGGGAATATTTAAGTCTCATCTTGTTTTATTTCTAAACACATGGCTCAAACTTACAAAACATTGCTCAGTGAAACAAATTCTGTAGCTTTACAAAAAGAATATGCTACAACTTCTGTAAATGAATAAATAAAATATAAAAAAATAAAATGTGTGCTTCCTGTTTTACAGAGGTAGCTATACAGACATCTTCTCTAAGTGCTTTCAATGCACAAAGTCCATCTCCTCCCCCTCCTCCATCTCCTCCCTCTCAAATGCTCCACTGCGGACTCGT
>NW_026081933.1:0-1225 GCF_006386435.1 Epinephelus moara | reverse complement strand
GATTGGGAGCACTGAACCTTGTGATGTGGATGACATGGTCGGCCCTGCTGTGTACACCGGCCGTAAAGTACCCATTCCTGGGGGAAAAGAGATAGATTTAATGTGCAAGATAAAGGCTGGCCCACAAAGAAAGACTTACACTGCAATGGTTGAAGGCCACTCCTCCCTACAGCTGCCCCAAGACCTCTTAGTCGGTAATTTCCTTGCTGATGTAAAGAGAGGATGTGCCCCTGTCAGAGTGATGAATCTGTCCCAGCATGCTATTACCATCAAGCCTCACACACATCTGGCCAACGTTTCCATGGTGGACAGTGTTGTGGACTTTTCAGACAAAAAGCAGGGCAAATGTTGCAATGGTGGGGGCGAAGAGACATGTCTGAGTCTCGAGCAGGCTGTTGCAAATTGTGCAGTGGACTTGAGTGAAGCAGCAGTGGAAGATGAACACCAGCGCTCCCTCCTTAAGGAGCTTGTGGAGAGGAATGTAGGTGTATTCTCTCAGCATCCCATGGATTTTGGTCACACAAAGACAGTGCAGCACGAAATCCTCAGTTCTAAGCCCTTTCGGCTCCCTTATCGCAAGATTCCCCCATCACAGTGACAAGATGTGAGAAAGTTGTTGATCGGGATGGAGGCTACAGGAGTCATCAGGCCTAGTAAGAGTCCATATGCTTCACCTGTAGTGGTTGTAACCAAGAACTCACTAAGGTTATGTATTGACTACCGAAAGCTAAACTCCTGCAGCACAAGAGACGCCTTCCCCCTGCCTAGAATAGAGGAGGCGCTGGAGGCTCTGGGGCAGGCAAAGTTCTTCTCTACACTTGACCTCACATCAGGTTACTGGCAGGTGGAAGTGGCGGAGCATGATAAACACAAGACAGCATTCAGCACCCCAATGGGGCTGTTTGAAGACAACCAAATGCCCTTTGGACTGCAGAACGCCCCTTCCACCTTTCAAAGACTCATGACCTGCTGCTTCGGGGATCTGAACTTTACTCACCTCTTGATTTATCTTGATGACCTCTTCATATTCTCTAAAACCTTTGATGAGCGTCTAGAGAGACTGCAGCTGGTGTTCGATCGGCTTCAGGAGCACAGCTTGAAGTTGAAACCCTCCAAATGCCAGTTGATGAGACAGGAAGTGCAGTATCTGGATCACTTGGTGTCTGCCGAGGGAGTCCGGACAGACCCACGGAAGATCAGCAGGGTTAAGGACTGGGAGAGGCCC
>NW_026081932.1:0-1116 GCF_006386435.1 Epinephelus moara | reverse complement strand
AACCTCAGGAAGATCAACTGAGGAGGGATACAATAATCCCTATGACACAATGAGACAGAAAGAGAGACAGAGAGAGATGCAGGACAGACGGTTATGACAGTAGCTTACAACAACATTAATGAAAGTAATAATATTTTAATTCTAATTACGGCTATTGTGGTACAATATGTTGAAAGTATATATTAATATCTGATAGTATACATATGTGACAATAATCATATGTGTATAATAATAGTAGAAGTATGACTAATGACTAATGATGGCAGCAGCAGGAGGCACGAGACAGGACCACGGCAGCAGCACAACCACACACGTCACACCAAGCACTGCTGCGATATAAGTTAAGTTACTGCGAGACAGTGGAGCACAAAGGCTCCGGAGAAGAAGCCGAGTTAGTGACATGCAGTAACAGGACATGAGTGTTAGCAAAGGAGAGAGAGAGAGAAAGAGAGACAGAAGGAGAGAAGGTGCTCGGTGTATTATAGGGGGGTCCTCCGGCAGACTAGGCCTAAGTCAGCCTAACTAGGGGCTGGTACAGGGCAAGCCTGAGCCAGCCCTAACTATAAGCTTGATCAAAAAGTAAAGTCTTAAGTCTAGTCTCAAATGTGGAGAAGGTGTCTGCCTCCCGGNCCTAAGTCAGCCTAACTAGGGGCTGGTACAAGGAAAGCCTGAGCCAGCCCTAACTATAAGCTTTATCAAAGAGGAAAGTCTTAAGTCTAGTCTTAAATGTGGACCTAGCTACTCAGGCTATGGTGAGGATCATGCAGCAGCTCCAGGGAATCTCTCAGGACGCTCCAAACTTGGTTATGGGGGATTTTAACCACTGCAGATTCCGAAAGTCCCTCTGTAATTTCTACCAATATGTGACACGTTCCACTCGACTTACGGGGCACTTGTATCTGTGTTATGGAACGGTGAAAGACGCTTATAAATCCCTGTGCAGAGCTCCACTTGGCTTGTCAGACCACAGTGTTGTTTATTTGGTTCTGTCCTACAGACCTGTCCTGAGAAAACACAAGCCGGAGCAACACTTACGCCAGATTTCCACTGGATGCGTGTCCGTTGCGGAACGGCAGCGCCGTTTATCCACTGCGTGCTCCGCCGTCCGTCAATACC
>NW_026081931.1:4606-7894 GCF_006386435.1 Epinephelus moara | reverse complement strand
AAACTGAACTTAAAGTGAAACTTGTCTCTGCTCTCTTCAAAGCCAGACTCCAATACTAAGATGTTTTTTGTCAAAGATAAATTCTGCAGGATTTTCCTCAAAATACTCTCATACAGAAGTAATCCCTCTCATCTTCACTAATGACCCACTAGAAGTGTGTGGCAGCATCACCGCAGGAAGCAGGAGTGCTGCACCCTAAAATGTGTTTCTCCAAAAATAAATGAAATTTTAATAAGATTCAGTGGAAACACTAATGACTGTTACAGTCAGCCATTAACCCCCGAGGTCGGTGATGTAGAGTTCAATATTAAAGTACCCTATTTACTATTTTTATCTATGTAACACTGAGGTCTAGAAACTGACTATAAATGGTATCTGCTGCGATCGTATCCTTTTCAGAAGTTTTGTAATCCAGCCTGGAGCTGAAGTGTTTTTTAGAGACTTTATGAAACCAATAAATCCAACAGTGATTATTTATCCATTTATCCATGTTAAAATAAATTATTGTTGTTAGCTGTTAGCCATTAGCTGAAGCCTACTGAGAGCAAGAATTTATCCCACGATGCACTGGGTGAAGTCGTCTTCAAATCAGAGACTGTTGCAAAGTGTGTATTCCTTACACGCATTTGATCATAAGTCTTTACATAGAGGGGGTGAAAAGATTAAACACAAGTTAGAGTTTATACAAAAACAAGTATGAGTTTTATTTGCTCATTGCCGACCTGAAGAGAGAAACATGAATATCCAAAAGTTTTACAGCCGCCGCAGTGTTTCCTGTTTCCTTGTGTTCAGCACCACAGACAGTGTGCGAGCACCGTTAAGCATCTGTATGATACATTTAATCTTGTAGTCTCTGACATATTCCTGTTTCCATCTTAAAGACGATAATCTGCAAAACAAATAAACTAAACCTGCACTTCTACACAGATCATGACTCTCTGAATATGTGCTCAGTGAAGAGACACAGAAATCCATGAAATCAAAAATCAGAAATAAGACTTATTTTTTGGTTTCCTTTGATTTCCAGCTTCTCAAACAAAACAGGAAAAGTTTTCCTATTTTATGTCCAAAATATCACGAAAGTTAGATTTTTCATGTCACATTAATGAAATAATCATATAAACAGATTTTACACAGATTGAGTTTGATCCTCCTTCCTTCATGTTCTCATAAAAGAATAAATCACTTTGTCTGAGTTCTGTATCAAACTCTGTCTTTGCTGCAGGCTCATAGTGTTCATTTAGGGAGTGTGTTCATTAGTGTGATACGTTCATCAGAGAAGCCAGCAGTGAGTCAAAATATATCCAAGACCAGACCAAAATGTTAAAGAAATGTTTTATTACTTTATTTTATGAAGTCGATCACATGTTTTGTGTGTGAGATCAAAGTAACTAGTTACTATATAAAGTGTGATAAAATGGAAAGACTCAGGTAAATTGTACTTTTCCTGCTCAGTGAAACATAAACGTAGCTCAGCTGCATGTTCAGCTGGATGTGTCATATTTTCTTTGAACAAAGCTTTATTAGCTCTAACAACAAGTATCATAAAACAAAGAGTTAATCCAGAGTCCATGACTGACTTGTACCTGTGAGCCTGAGCTCAGGGTGTAGAGAAGCCGTGTAGCAGCAGTCAGATGTAAACAGGCTGAAGTGGAGGAGGCAGGACAGTGATTCAAACATTCTTCCTCCTGATGAGCAACACGTCTCAGAAAGAGGACGATGCTCCAACATCACCCTCCTCACTACTGAGAGCAAAACCAGAAGCAACCTGTGAGCTGTGCAGCCAAGCAGGAGGAAACTGTCCATAAGATCAATGCTGACATCACTGTTCCTGCTGACATTCATCCCACTGCTGTTTTTATCTGCTAACAGCTTTAGAGTTTACATTTCAGGAGCATCCACACCTTCAGCTGTTCTCTTTGTGGAGACTGTGATGTCCAGTCTGATGGAGATGATGTACAGTTACACTCTCAGGGTTAATGGTAATGTTTTTGTTTCTGTTTCAGATTCCACACCTGGATGGATTGTTGCTGGAGTTCTTGGCGCTATTTTGTTTGTTGTTGTTGTTGTTCTAGCTGCCAAGCATTGTATCAAACAAAAACGTAATAAAGGTAAGTTCAAATAATTTACAGTATCCACATGTTGATGATGAGCAGACAACACAACAGATTCTTTATATGTATCTCATGTTTAGAGTCTTGACAGTTGTTTTATCTTCTCAGACATGAATCATTCTGTTGGTATTTACACTCAGGGTAGGATCAAGTCAGTCTGGATTTTCTTTAATGTAACTTTGTTTTCCTTCCTGCAGGTTCACCAGCAGATCAAAAGAAATGTTCATATCAGTGTTGTGGAGAGGCATCAATCTAATTGATAGTAAGATAACAACATATCAGCCCCAAAACAAATGTCACTTACAAACAGACTGGAGTTAACAAGGTGACGACAGAAAAGAAGACATTTCCTTTAATGCTGAAAGAACTGATCAATAATCAATCATTCTATTAAATGATAAATGAATAGTTTGAGTTGAATTCTGATATTTTGTATGATTAAGGGATTGTTTACACTTCATTTTAACATGCGTCTTGGGTGATCCAATCACAGGTGGACAGCTTTAACTGTGTCTGCTTCGTGGCACTAGAATGATTCTTGAATGACATGTGATCTGATCTCATATCCCCGCTCTGTGTGCAAATAAACATGTAGCCTACATCATTCATTCAGCATCATAGGAGACTACTGCTGCAGTGTGAGCTCCACGCTGGAGACAGTTGGTGAGAGTCTGTCTGCACACACACAGCGACAGGACTAACCGTTAGCGTCACATGGCTAACGTTACTTTCCAGTTATAAACAGGTTTAACGACACAGTGGAGATGTTTCAGTGTCAGCGTGAGTTTGTTGGGAACACGTAATGGCAGCTGCTGTGTTAGCTCGTGCTAACCAGGCAGACGTTGAACTGACTGTTCACTGGGAGGAGAGCTGCTCAGGTAACTGTCCTTCAGCACTCTGTCAGCAGCAACAGAAGGACGAGCGTCAGAAAAGTTAGGGCGTCAGCTGAGTAGGTGGTCCTTCAGTACTGCCCAGGACACTTTTGTACAGAATGTGGCCATATGCCTTTCAGACTACCTCCTAATGTGGTCTGAGTGATCAGATCTCATTGAGGACACGTTGGATGCATTCACACCTGTACTTACAGCTGTCCACTTGTGATCCAACCACCCAGGATGCATGTTAATACCAGGTGTAAACAGGACCTGAGACTGACTCCTGTGCAGCTTCAATA
>NW_026081931.1:0-3003 GCF_006386435.1 Epinephelus moara | reverse complement strand
GATTGATTGATTGATTGATTGATTGATTGATTGGGGGCCACGTTTAACAACAGCAAAACTATATCAGCACATTTATCTATAAACTCTCACACAACTCCTGCAGTATAATCCAGGTCTCATTTATCCAGTCGTGTGCTCAGCACCTCACAAACACATTTTTAGTTAAACTCCACCTCAGTTAAAGTTGGGTAAGTTTCTCTCCTGTTAGTTTCTTCTCTCTTCCATCATCAAAATGAGGGAGTGGGGGGAGGCAGAGTGTACGGCCCGATCCAGAGGGGGAGAGTTCAGTCTGCACAGACGTCTCTCCTCAGCTCTGCCTTCCCTGTGCTCCTTCTTACTTTTCTATCTACCTGTGCTCTTTCCTACCTTTCTGTCCATCTAACTTTAACCCTTTGGTTCCCACTCAGACCCTCAGACGGCACTATTACTCCCACTCAGAGTCTCAAGTGTGTTCATCAAGGGATTGTGACTTCTAGTCCTAAACTGAACTGAACTTAGTATTTAAAACTGAACTTAAAGTGAAACTTGTCTCTGCTCTCTTCAAAGCCAGACTCCAATACTAAGATGTTTTTTGTCAAAGATAAATTTTGCAGGATTTTCCTAAAAATACTCTCATACAGAAGTAATCCCTCTCATCTTCACTAATGACCCACTAGAAGTGTGTGGCAGCATCACCGCAGGAAGTAGGAGTGCTGCACCCTAAAATGTGTTTCTCCAAAAATAAGGAAATGAAATGTCATTAAGATTCAGTCAGCCATTAATATCTGAGGTGGGCTTTCTGAATATGTGCTCTGATCAAAAATCAGGAATAAGACTTATTTTTTGGTTTCCTTTGATTTCCAGCTTCTCAAACAAAACAGGAAAAGTTTTCCTATTTTATGTCCAAAATATCATGAAAGTTAGATTTTTCATGTCACATTAATGAAATAATCATAAACAGATTTTACACAGATTGAGTTTGATCCTTCTTCCTTCATGTTCTCATAAAAGAATAAATCACTTTGTCTGAGTTCTGTATCAAACTCTGTCTTTGCTGCAGGCTCATAGTGTTCATTTAGGGAGTGTGTTCATTAGTGTGATACGTTCATCAGAGAAGCCAGCAGTGAGTCAAAATAATCCAAGACCAGACCAAAATGTTACAGAAATGTTTTATTTGTTTATTTTCTGAAGTCGATCACATGTTTTGTGTGTGAGATCAAAGTAACTAGTTACTATATAAAGTGTGATAAAATGGAAAGACTCAGGTAAATTGTACTTTTCCTGCTCAGTGAAACATAAACGTAGCTCAGCTGCATGTTCAGCTGGATGTGTCATATTTTCTTTGAACAAAGCTTTATTAGCTCTAACAACAAGTATCATAAAACAAAGAGTTAATCCAGAGTCCATGACTGACTTGTACCTGTGAGCCTGAGCTCAGGGTGTAGAGAAGCCGTGTAGCAGCAGTCAGATGTAAACAGGCTGAAGTGGAGGAGGCAGGACAGTGATTCAAACATTCTTCCTCCTGATGAGCAACACGTCTCAGAAAGAGGACGATGCTCCAACATCACCCTCCTCACTACTGAGAGCAAAACCAGAAGCAACCTGTGAGCTGTGCAGCCAAGCAGGAGGAAACTGTCCATAAGATCAATGCTGACATCACTGTTCCTGCTGACATTCATCCCACTGCTGTTTTTATCTGCTAACAGCTTTAGAGTTTACATTTCAGGAGCATCCACACCTTCGGCTGTTCTCTTTGTGGAGACTGTGATGTCCAGTCTGATGGAGATGATGTACAGTTACACTCTCAGGGTTAATGGTAATGTTTTTGCTTCTGTTTCAGGGCTCTCCATTGGATTAATTGTTGGTATTGTCGTTCTTGCCATACTTTTGATTGGTGTTATTCTGGCTGTGCTTGTAGACAAGGGTTACATCCTACGAAAACGTAATAAAGGTAAGTTAAAATAATTTACAGTATCCACATGTTGATGATGAGCAGACAACACAACAGATTCTTTATATGTATCTCATGTTTAGAGTCTTGACAGTTGTTTTATCTTCTCAGACATGAATCATTCTGTTGGTATTTACACTCAGGGTAGGATCAAGTCAGTCTGGATTTTCATGAATGTAACTTTGTTTTCCTTCCTGCCGGTTCACCAACAGCTCAGATGGAAGGTCTAGCGGCCCGTCTTCAGAGTCATGCCAGTCAGTCACCGGAGGTACCTGAACCAACCCAGTCAGTCAGCGTGAGCCACAACCTGATCAAATGACCTAACTGTCTCTACATGTGCTGTGAAGTTTACTGATGAAGGATGTGTAGTTAAATTCAGTGAGAACCCACATTTTGGCTGGTCCTCTCTTATTTCAGGCAGTTTGAGACTTAAGACCTGGTTTTAAGGGCAGTTTAAGGTTAAGGTTCAGATCAGGGTTGTGGAGAGGCATCAGTCTAATTGATAGTAAGATAACAACATATCTGCCCCAAAACAAATGTCACATACAAACAGACTGGAGTTAACAAGGTGATGACAGAAGAGAGGAAGTTTCCTTTAATGCTGACAGAACTGATTATTAATGAATCATTCTATTAAATGATCATTTTATTAATAGTTTGAGTTGAACTCTGATATTTTGTATGATTAAGGGGTTGTTTACACTTCATTTTAACATGCGTCTTGGGTGATCCAATCACAGGTGGACAGCTCCAACTGTGTCTGCTTCGTGGCACTAGAATGATTCTTGAATGACAACATGTGATCTGATCTCATATCCCCGCTCTGTGTGCAAATAAACATGTAGCCTGCATCATTCATTCAGCATCGTAGGAGACTACTGCTGCAGTGTGAGCTCCACGCTGGAGACAGTTGGTGAGAGTCTGTCTGCACACACACAGCGACAGGACTAACCGTTAGCGTCACATGGCTAACGTTACTTTCCAGTTATAAACAGGTTTAACGACACAGTGGAGATGTTTCAGTGTCAGCGTGAGTTTGTTGGGAACACGTAATGGCAGCTGCTGTGTTAGCT
>NW_026081930.1:0-1229 GCF_006386435.1 Epinephelus moara | reverse complement strand
AAACTGACTTTCTGTAATGCATTTCAATGGACGTTCAGGCAGAGAATGTCCCAGTGTATGGGAATGGCTATATGCACTGTGATTGGCTCATTGCGTCTGAGGGTGGGATTTAGCCATAGGTCAATAACAGCATCTTATCTTGTTACTGTTGCTAAAATTGGTCTCGTGTCGTCATGTCAAACTATAAACATTTTAATCATAAATAAACAAGTTTCAGCCTCAACATCTGATCAGGTTTTGGACCTTTGTGTCAGGATCAGCTGCAGACTGACTCTGCAGAGATGGCTGCCATCTTGTTTTTAAATGGATTACTGTGTTGTCGTCTTACTGCCACTAGATGGCACATAAAAGTGTCCACGAATGAGGACAACAGGTCTGAGTTAAGTAGAATGAAGTATAAGGTGCAGTAAACCCAAAATGTGATGTCATCATATGAGGACGCAGGGTCTCAGGAGGACATTACAGGACGTTGAAACTCTCTTTTATTTGAGTCATTTTCTAAGAGGAGACTTTTTACACAAACTTCATTATCAAAATGTTTCAGATTTCAGTTATAGTTATAAAACATTTGTCGACCCAACAGTAACCCTTCTGTTTTCATTAAGGACCATTCTGACTGATGATGAGATCAACTCTGTGATACTGTGATATTTTCTAATTTGATTGTCATGCCGTTGCAACCCTGCTTTGGAAGGTACAAAAATGTGATGATTTCAGAGAGTATAAAACAAAGTATGTTGATTTCTTGTTTACTAAATGCAAACACTGCACACTGTAAGGACTGATAGATGGTACACATGTTGTAAACTCAGTGTGTATATAGAGATGAGCAGTGGTGGAAGACGTACTCAGATCCTCTGTAAAAGTGCAGACAGACTCCTGCATCCACACTTTTACTGAACATATAAAAGTATTGACATTAAAGGTCCAGTGTGTCAGATTGAGGAGGATTCACAGACTAAACTCTTGGTTTTTACTCGTCACTCATTATCAGCTTTAGCATGTTTACGTTGTATAAATTAGCCTAGCAGCTAGCAGAGTTTTCCTCTACTCATGACGTAACTAATAACATGTATTATTAGATTTTTCTTTCTCAAGGGAATTTCAGCCATTTGAACGTTTTTTTTTCAGTCGAACGTTGTTGAAACAGCAGCTGATGTTTCTGTAGTGAGACGTTAGCAGAGTGAGATGTCCCAAAAATCAATCAATCAATCAATCAATCAATTTTA
>NW_026081929.1:4629-5598 GCF_006386435.1 Epinephelus moara | reverse complement strand
TGTTGTTGTTTTTTTTATCAATTTAGCTTTGCTAGGGGACTACAAAACCCATTCAGAAACACTTCTATTATAACTTTTACACTTAAATTTATACCGCGATATATACCGTTACCGTGAAGGGATTCGATTTATACCGTGATATAAATTTTAGGCCATACCGCCCAGCCCTAACTCAGAGTGAGATTCAGATTCTGTCGGTTTTTGTACCGAAACATTTCATGGTTCCAGCTTCACAAATGTGCGGATTTTTTTTTTGCTGCTTTTGCTCTTTATTATTTAATAGTTTTAATGTTGAGGTTTAAACTGTTGGTTGGATAAAACAAACATGATAAGGGTGTCACTCTGGGCTCTGGGTCAGTGTGACGCTATCTCTCACTATTTCTAGAATTTTAAACCAAACAATCAATCGATCCATGGAGAAAATAATCAATAGCTCTCCTCGGAGGAATGGCAGCATGTACAACGGCATCGTGAGTCAGTTAGGTTTTAAATAACTCATTCAGTATTGAACAGGCTTTGCAACCAGCGACACACTGACAGCTCCAGGCCATTACGCACACACAGTCACTACTGTGAGAGCTGATACATGCGCTGCTAGCTTTGTATACTCAGGCTCTCTATTTACCTGTTCGAGATTTTAATAACTGCCACAGTGTGTAATGACTGTTCCTGCCTGCTGTCCCAACATAAGTTCATTATATCAGTGTGTGTGTGTGTGTGTGTGTGTGTGCGTGTGTGTGTAATGACACAGTTTCCCAAGTGACTTTTTTTTTGGCCTCCTGTTCCTGCTCAGCTGCGTTTGTGGATCTTAAAGGTAGGATCTGGAGGATTTTCAAACAAAACAAAATATAGACATATACAAATGAAATCCTGCTTAATCACCACCTATGGGCTTCTACTCATGTGTGGTGGCGACTCTGTTTGCAGAGCTCCTGCCCTTTAACTGTATTTTGATGTTTTTGTGAGCTC
>NW_026081929.1:1639-4110 GCF_006386435.1 Epinephelus moara | reverse complement strand
CACGCCAAGAAGAGGATATTATTGGAGCCGACTTCTCCGTCACCGGTAAGCCGATGGCCGCCGTATTTGACAGGAATACATTACTGTCTGTGTCTGTGACCCCCGTTCAACCCACAATCGGTGGGATTCGCCTTTAGTTTCTGCTGCTGGTTGAAATCTGTAGGCTGCTCGCACAGCGTGCTGAATGATTTAAGCCTATTTTGCTCGCTCAAAACTAATTTTAGTCGCAAATGCGAGTGCTTGATGGACGGATCGCCACACTGCCGTCACAGCACGCTGTTTGATTGCGTTATCAAAACACGCCACTATTATTCGGCCACGCTGTTTGATTGCGTTATCAAAACACGCCACTATTATTCGGCCTTGCTTTTAATTTATTCCACCGAATACCGAATGTGTGTGGTTTTTTGCAATATTCAGCCGAATATAATTGATTACTGAATATTCGGTGCCTCCCTAATCTTAAGAGTGTGTTACTGTCTCAGCTGCTCTCTGACAGCAGCAGGTGTGTTACCTGAGCGGAGTCTTTCACTCTGACCAGAGGGCTCGGAGCAGCAGAGGAAGTATTTAAACCCTTTACTCTAGTAAAAGTAACTAATACCACCCTGTAAAATACTCTGTTACAGGTCAAAGTCCGGCATTTAAAATGTTACTGTATGAAAAGTATGTAAGTTTAGTCAGGAAAATGTACTTAAAGTATCACACGTTAAAGTCCTAAATGTCCCCTGTGACTGTTGTAGTCCTCTGCTATAACATATCATCAGATGATTCTGACTAATTGATGTAATGAGTTGGTTGAGGTTCATTATGAACTATTAATTAATGATTATTTTCATTAAGGGTTAATCTGCAGATTATTTTCTCCATGGATCGATTGATTATTTGGTTTGTAAAAATTCTAGGAATAGTGAGAGATAGAGTCACACTGACCCAGAGCCCAAAGTGACACCTTTATCATGTTTGTTTTATCCAACCAACAGTTCAAACTTCAACATTAACATATTAAATAATAATAAAAAGCAAAAGCAGCAAAAAAAAAAAAAATCGCACATTTGTGAAGCTGGAACCATCAAATGTTTCAGAAAACGATTCAGATAATTATCAAAATAGCCATAGTTCCTGCTCCACATGTACATTTTCATGTTTTAAGTGTAAAATCTTAATTTGTAAAGTAACTAGTAACTGAAGCTGTCAGATAAATGTAGTGAAGTAGAGGCAGACAGTGAATAGTACTGACAGTACCTGAGTAAATGTGTTTAGTTACATTCCACCACTGGCTGCTGTTCATATTATCTTTATGAGTTTGTGAGTATGACGACTCGTGACTTGCTTGAATTATAGCAAGGACCCGACCTGACTTGCTTGATTTTCACCACAGTGCTCTGGGACTTGCTTTGGACTTGCACATGTATGACTTATTCCCACCTCTGATATAAAGCATATTAAAGGGTAAAAGTAAAAGTATGCTAGTTAGCATTGCTAGATGTTTGTTAGCTTAAATGTTTGGTTATTGTTAACTTAGTTGTAAACATGCTAGCTAACGTTCTTACTTACATTTTACTTTTCCTCCGATGGTCGGGTGTCCTCCATCTTCTGAACACAAGCGGAGAATCTCTCTGATTCAAACCTTAGCAGCTAGTAAAGGTTTCCTTCAGGCTAACTTTACTTTGAGCTAACTTAGTTTTTTTACCCGTGGTTTTTCTTGTAGAGAAACAAAATGGCGACGGTGACGCAGATTAGTAGAAACCGGAAAACGCCACACAATTTGTAAAAACTGAGGGATCACGAGGAGCCAATCACAGAGCTCCGTCTCGCTCTGTCAACCGTCGATGTGACGTCTTTTACCGACCAAACAACCGTCAGCACCGGCGATGTCACCGACGATTTAAAAACATCTACGTGCCATTGGGAGCGACTCCGGGTTGCCAGATAATCAGCCACATCCCCCATTTCTCACTGCCCCTCTGCTCCGCCTTCCCTCTCCAATATAATAAATACAACCACTACTCTTCATCTGTCTTAATGACAAAAAAATAATGTTGACAAATTAAGAAAAAGACAACTTAAGGAAAAAACGGCTTCTACAATTTAAAAATCTAAAATAACAATAGTAATAATAATAATAATAATAATAATAATAAGGGACTGATTGTTACTTATGAAGGTCAAATAATGTCAAATAATTTTAAATTAAAGAATAAAATAAATAATTTTTAAATAAAAGCAGTGGGAAAGAGCTTTTGTGTTGTAGTTAGGCTTACGGCCGGGGTCCACCGGCTGCAAACGTAAGCGTCATGTCAGCGTAGCGTTGCGGCGTATTCATATGGGCTCCACTGACTGCGTACGGAAGCGGCACGTAGAGAAGCCGAGCCGAGAGGCTGCATGTAGGCTGCATGAAATGTTAAAGCATTTTCCACCTAAGTTATTACATATATTTGAGTTATCTACAAGTTTACTGTACTGTTTGTCAT
>NW_026081929.1:0-943 GCF_006386435.1 Epinephelus moara | reverse complement strand
GTCAAGTTAAATGGCAAGTTGTTGTACGGTCATTTTGTACCTATGATACATTTGGGATGGGGGCCTCCAAATAAAATTTCGCTTAGGGCCCCAATTTGGTCAGGGGCAGCCCTGATTATTCTTATGCTAATTTTTAAAGAAAACATGTTTTCCAAACCTGCAGGCGTGTTTGGAAAACATGTTTTACTTTAAAAATTAGATAACTTAAATAAAAGCAGGGGGAAAGAGCTTTTGTGTTGTATTTAGGCTTATGGTTGTATTTTGTATTTATTCTTATGCTAAATTTTAAAGAAAACATGTTTTCCAAACCTGCAGGCTTGTTTGGAAAACATGTTTTACTTTAAAAATTAGATAACTTAAATAAAAGNTGTACCTATGATACATTTGGGATGGGGGCCTCCAAATAAAATTTCGCTTAGGGCCCCAATTTGGTCAGGGGCAGCCCTGATTATTCTTATGCTAATTTTTAAAGAAAACATGTTTTCCAAACCTGCAGGCGTGTTTGGAAAACATGTTTTACTTTAAAAATTAGATAACTTAAATAAAAGCAGTGGGAAGGAGCTTATGTTTTTTTGTTTTGTTTAGGTTTTTTTGGCTTAGGACAGGGGTAGACATATTTTGATGGTTGTATTTTGTAGGCGTATTTATCTTATGCTAATGTTTGAAGATGGGGGGTCAGAGAGCATGTTTTACTTTAAAAATCACAACCAGAAACTCTCTTTTGTTCTCATTTTGATATTAATTATTCATCATGTTCTTGTAAAACAAATTGTCACTTTTGGCATTTAGGGGTGGAGTTCAGTGTGAGCAGGTGGTGATTACATACAACACAACCAATACACAAACAAACAACATCACTCCATCATAACATACTAACAGACAAAAAAAAACGGCAGACAAAAACTAAACAATGAGCGCGTTTACATGCACACTAATAAACCGA
>NW_026081928.1:0-1482 GCF_006386435.1 Epinephelus moara | reverse complement strand
GTGACAGTTGAGGTGTGACAGTTGAGGTGTGACATCACCGTGAGAGCTTTAACATCCACAGAAGCAGAGACACTGAGACTGTGACAGCAGCAAAACTTTAACAGTGAGACAGAGACGGACAGATTGATCAGTGTCCACACTGGATCAATATCTACGTATTAATCAATATTGTCAAAAACACTGGAGTTGATAAGCTGTTACTCATGACACCTGACTGATCAGTTAGCACTGTGGGCGGGACACTGAGCGAGGTGATGAGTGCAGATGGAGGCGGGCGGCTACATCGATATTCAATCAATTCATTTAATCAGTTACTGGATGAAAAAACAAAGTGCTGAATATTTCGACTGATGATCTGATGGTTTCCTTCAGTATTTAGTGATGAACTTTTCTCAGACACAAAGGTGTTTTTATATGACAAGACAGAAAATCACAGAGACAAAGAAAGTACCTGAGCCACGAAGTGAAAAGTGCACAACTAGTAAAACTATCTGCACACACACAAGAGAAGAAGAAGAATTCACACTACACAACAACAACAACAAACAGAATATGAATCAAACACAGATGTGGTGCAGACAAGTTACCAAACACCATCTAACAGGTGAGTCTTTAGCTGCTTTGAAAAGAAACCACAGAGTCAGCAGATCGTCAGCGAGCAGGCAGAGCGCTCCCACATTTAGGTGCTATGGTCGCAAAAGCTCGATCACCACGTGTCCTGCGGCGACTGCGAGGGACAGATGACGAATGTATCTGATCAAAGAGTGCGAGCTGAAGAACACAGGTGAAATAGTCAATCAACCAATCAATCAATCAATTTTATTTATAAAGCCCAATATCACAAATCACAATTTGCCTCACAGGGCTTTACAGCATACGACATCCCTCTGTCCTTATGACCCTCACAGCTGATCAGGAAAAACTCCCCAAAAAACCCTTTAACGGGGAAAAAACGGTAGAAACCTCAGGAAGAGCAACTGAGGAGGGATCCCTCTTCAATAAATAGTTCAGCCTCATCAGACGCAGTCTGACCCTGTGACGCTCTGTACTTTCTGACCTGGATCCTAAAATCAACACTGAAGAGATTTTAGTGTCAGGTGATGTGACAGCGTCTGTTTGATCTCGTCTGACAGCAGCATTCTGGATCGTTAGCAGTCGATCAACAGCAGACACACTCAGTGAGGACAAAAGAGACCAGATTCCTCAGACCTGCAGCGCTGGAGTCCAGCACAGCAGAGACTGCATCAGGAACCACACTTCTCTCCAGCTTTGCTGTAGAGCTGCAACGGTCTGAGGTTTTCATGGTGCAATAACCAACTCAGAAAATATCACTGTTTCATGGTATTACAAAATTATTACTATTATCAGACATAATGAGCCTCAACGGAATAAAAAGTTTTATTACCATAATTGAAACTTAAAGGGATAGTGCACCCAAAAATGAAAACTCAGCCATTATCTACTCACTCATATGCCGAGGGA
>NW_026081927.1:0-1060 GCF_006386435.1 Epinephelus moara | reverse complement strand
ATAAAATTGATTGATTGATTGATTGATTGATTGCACTCGTTCGCATTGGGAGTGGTGAAAACCCAAGAAAGACACTTTGCAGATGCATGCGCAAGGCAGTTCATTCAAGTTTCTGACGAGTGGAAAATAACGGATAAGGTCACAACTATAGGAACAGATAGTGCTCATAACATGATTGCTGCAGCAAGGAGCTTGCCCTTTGAGCATCTGCCCTGTATAGCACACATGATACAGAGAGTAATAGCAGTGTCTCTCAGTCACAGTGGGTTTGATGGTGCGTTAGCCAAGTGCCGCAAAATCGTGGGACATTTCAAGCACAGCCCTGCAAACACAGCTGAGCTGAAAGCACAGCAAGCCTCTCATGGTCAAGACGAAGAGCCACTCATCCAGGACGTACCCACTTGCTGGAATTCGACCCTGGGGATGATAACGCGAGTCCTCAAAAACAAAGAGCCACTGAAGGCAACACTGGCACAGCAGAAGCACAACTTTGCCCTGCTAACAGCAGCTGAATATCACAGGCTGGCAAGACTGGAAACACTGCTAGAACCATGCAAGTAAGTTCATTTCCAATTTAATTTTTTGTTGCCTAACAGGCGTACAAGTAATAGTCACTTTGGTATTGTATTGTTGAAATAATTTTAGGCCTGTGTTTTTAATGGATGTGAAAAAGTGGGAATGAAAAGTGTAGTCATCTGTTGCTCTTGTGTGTGTGTGTGTGTGTGTGTGTGTGTGTGTGTGTGTTTGTAGGTATGTCACTAACCTCCTGAGTGGTGACAAATATGTGTCCTGCTCTGCAATGCTACCTGCGCTCTGTCACCTCCAGCGTAAGATGGAGGTGACAGATGATGACCCTGCCTATGTCTTAGGCTTCAAGACTACATTCAGAGAGGACCTCATCAAGTGGAAGGAGAACCTGAACATGTCATGGCTGAAGGTATGTCACACTAGTGAACTGATGAGGATGGAACTGATAAGCTGTGTAGGGAGAAGCAATAATTTCAATGTAGGCTACCTGTACTTATTACATATGGGAAATTAAACTTTCTTTCTTTCTTTC
>NW_026081926.1:0-6775 GCF_006386435.1 Epinephelus moara | reverse complement strand
CTATTCACAGTAAATCAAATTTTAACCCGGGGTGCCCAAACTTTTGCAGCCACTGTACATGCAAACATGAATGCACATGTATGTGCAGTCTTGCAGTGTAAATGTAGCCTTAAAAACTTTTTTTAACTGAGTCAGTGTTTGCTGGGAAAATGACCTCTGACCCCCCCACCCCCTAAAAACACAGACATTGAGTTGACATGAAGCATATGCTTTGTTACAAACAATGAATGGAGGTTATCATGCTCTGATGCAGCTGTGTGTGTGTGTGTGTGTGTGTGTGTGTGTGTGTGTGTGTGTGTTCGTAGACTTGTGTCTTTGTGAGGACCAGATTTAAATGCTGACAGAGACATTTTGTCCTCACTTCTCTGTAAAGAGCTGTCTGAGGTTCAGACCTGTAAGGGTTAATGTCAGAGTGAGATTAAGACATGTACTTCAGTTTGGGGGTGAGGGTCCTCGAGTGTGTGTGTGTGTGTTTGTGTGTGTGTGTGTGTGTTGGGGGTTGCAGCAGCTTGTGTCTGGTTGTCCTTTATTGTCTTTGACCTCTATAACAGGACGGCAGCCCCTCAGTGTGTCTCAGTTAAAGCTGAATGTGTTGTAGTGACGACACAGTTCTGCTCAAAGTTGAAATACAGAGGACTTAAAAAGAAGTCTTATTTTTCAGTCTGGACCCTGTTTTCTCACATGTTTGTGTCTAAGTGACAAATGGGAACAACAAGTTTTGAAACTGGTCCAGTGCTGAGTGAGAGGGCAGCAGTGTGCAGCAGCGAAACAGGCTGCAGTGTAACCACGCTTTCCCAGGCCGACACAATACACTCACTCTACAGGGGGGTGCATGTATATGGAGGGAGGCCCCTGTCAGAATACCCTATATATGTCACACACACACACTTGTACATGTGAATGCCACCAGGCACAGGCAAGTTATACAACACATTTCAGCAACAAAGCAATCCAAAGTGTTCATACATAACACAAAACATCACATACATAAAACATCAAAAGCATCACGACAAGATGCAAAAGAATACGTTTCAAAAGGACATTTAAAAACAGTTCATTAAAAAAAAGTAAAAAATAAAATAAAAGGTTAAAATATAAGACAGGAGTAATAATAGAAAATAACATTACAGTGAAGTTTAAGAAATGAATAAATATTCGATGTAATAAAAGGCAGCCACAAAAAGAAAAGTCTTCAGCCTTGATTCAAAAGAACTAGGAGTTACAGCAGACCTGCAGTTTTCTGGGAGTTTGTTCCAGATATGTGGAGCATAAAAACTAAACGCTGCTTCTCCATGCAAAAACAGTCCTCTTAAATGTGGGCGGGGTTGTTGTCACTCACTGCTCCGTCCAGCACTTGCTGTATTTCCTCATCAGCGGTGACACAGATGGAAGTCTGCACCTGGTTTATCGTCCACAGAACGAGGCTGCACGCCCACATTTTCACAACAAACTAGAACAGGCTGCAGTGAGAGTCTCTCTCCATGGGATATTTAAAAATAGCAGCTTTGTGCATTTAGTCCTTCTCAGGCAAGCTCAGGGGTTTAGTGTTGCTGCAGCCCACAGTCATGACTCTCTTTGAGTGTGTGTATGTGTTTCTGACTCTAAATGAGCTCCTGAATAACATTTCCATCACATCTTGTGCCTCATTAACACTGGAGTGCTTTTCTTGACACATGCTGGAGGTGTGTTAGTTTTCTCTGTGTCACACTGACCTGAGAGCTGCTGTCTGTCACTGCAGCGAGGAAACTATCACAGCAGTGTTATTCCTCTTCACCACAACAGAGTTGACTTCATTCATAGAAAAGTCGCTCAGAAGTACATGTGATCTGATCCGTTCAGATATGAACCTCGGGTGGAGAACGTTTGCTGCAAATAAAAGCACAGAACCCAAAGAGGTGCCCAACCTGACCTTTTACATGTCGGGCACTGTTGGCTGAACAGTATACCAAACAGCTGATCCATCGTGTTGCAAGGAAGCTGAAGAAAACATTCTCCCCCAGCTGCAAAGGTCGAAGCAAAGAATCGCTGCAATCCTTGGCTGACAGTGTGACTGAACTGCTTCGACCAGAAGGTGGTAAAAAACAGCCAGCTGGATATGAGTTAAAAAAATTTAAACGTATCACTGAAGGTGAAGACCTGATTTTCACAAAGGCACTGATGAAGCTCCTTTGTGATTACACCACCAAGGAGATAACTCCAGAGATGGGAACATTTAGAAATAGACTGGCTGACATCTGTAAGATTATATATATTCAGCAGTGTGGCGTTTCTGGGTTCTGCTGAGGTGGTGGATGACCTATCATACCGGCATCCATTGTAACAATGTGATAAAGGCTTTATCTATGACGTTTTTTTCAGTTTTTTTCGACATGCTATACTCTGACGTTATTAACAGTTTTTTCGACATTCTATACTATTACGTTTCTTTCAGTTGTATCGACATTCTATACGATGACGTTATTAACAATTTAAAATTTTTCGACATGCTATACTATGACATTTTTTCAACATATTATGCTATGACGTTTTTTCAGCATTTTCGACATACTATACTATTACAATTTTTTCAGTTTTTTTCGACATTCTATACGATGACATTATTAACAATTTGACATTTTTCGACATGTTATACTATGACTTTTTTTTCCAGTTTTTTCAACATGCTATACTATGATATTTTTTCGACATACTATACTTTGACTGGGTTTTTTTTCAACATACTATACTCTGACATTGTTAACAGTTTTTTCGACATGCTATACTATGACGTTTTTTTGTTTGTTTTTTTTTCAGTTTTTTCGCCATACTATACTATGACATTTTTTTGACATACTATACTATTACGTTTTTTCAGTTTTTTTGACATGCTATACCATGACATTATTAATATTTTTCAACATACTGTACTATGACATTTTTTCGAATGTGTTTGATTTGATTGATTTTAATGATTGATAGATATACTATGATATTTTTTGACATATTATACTATAACTTTTTTGACATGCTATACTATGACTTTTTTTTACATAATATACTATGACATTTTTCAACATACTATACTATGACTTTTTTTGACATACTATACTATGATATTCATTGACATAATATACTATGACATTTTTTGACATACTATACTATGATATTTTTTGACATAGGCCTACTATACTATGACATTTTTAACATACTATGATATTTTTTGACATCCTATACTTTGACATTTTTTCAACATACTATAGTATGACTTTTTTGACATACTATACTATGATATTTTTTCAACATCCTATACTATATTTTTTCAACATCCTATACTATAAGTTTTTTAACATACTATACTATGATATTTTTTGACATACTATACTATGACTTTTTGACATACTATACTATGACATTTTTTGACATACTATACTGTGACTATTTTGACATACTATACTATGACCTTTTTTGACATACTGTACAATGACTTTTTTTGACATACTATATTATGAAATTTTTTGACATACTGTACTATGACTTTTTTGACATACTATACTATGATATTTTTCGACATACTGTACTATGACTTTTTTTGACATACTATACTATGACTTTTTTGACATACTATACGATAACTTTTTTTGACATACTATACTATGACTTTTTTTGACATACTATACTATGACTTTTTTTGNCATTTTTTCAACATACTATAGTATGACTTTTTTGACATACTATACTATGATATTTTTTCAACATCCTATACTATGACTTTTTTTGACATACTATACTATGATATTTTTTGACATACTATACTATGACATTTTTTGACATACTATACTATGACTTTTTTGACATACTATACTATGACTTTTTTGACATACTATACTGTGACATTTTTTGACATTCTGTACTATGACTTTTTTTGACATACTATACTATGACTTTTTTGACATACTATACTATGACTTTTTTGACATACTATACTGTGACATTTTTTGACATTCTGTACTATGACTTTTTTTGACATACTATTTTTTGACATTCTGTACTATGACTTTTTTTGACATACTATACTATGACTTTTTTGACATACTATATTATGATATTTTTTGACATACTATACTATGACTTTTTTTGACATACTATACTATGATATTTTTCGACATACTGTACTATGACTTTTTTTTACATAATATACTGTGACATTTTTCAACATACTATATTATGACTTTTTTAAACATACTATACTATGATATTCATTGACATACTATACTATGACATTTTTTGACATACTATTCTATGACTTTTTTGACATACTATACTATGACATTTTTTGACATACTATTCTAAGACTTTTTTGACATACTATACTATGATATTTTTGACATACTATACTATGACATTTTTTGACATATTATACTATGATATTTTTTTGACATACTATACTATGACATTTTTGACATACTATGATATTTTTTGACATCCTATACTTTTTTCAACATACTATAGTATGACTTTTTTGACATACTATTCTATGACTTTTTTGACATACTATACTATGACATTTTTCGACATACTATACTATGACTTTTTTGACATAGTATACTATGACATTTTTTGACATACTGACATTTTTGACATACTATACTATGACTTTTTTGACATGCTATACTATGACATTTTTGACATATATTTTTTGACATACTATACTATGACTTTTTGACATACTATTCTATGACTTTTTTGACATAGTATACTATGATATTTTTTGACATACTATACTATGACATTTTTCGACATACTATACTATGACTTTTTTGACATACTATACTATGATATTTTTCGACATACTGTACTATGACTTTTTTTTACATAATATACTATGACATTTTTTGACATACTATTCTATGACTTTTTCGACATACTATACTATGACATTTTTTGACATACTATTCTATTACATACTATACTATGATATTTTTTGACATACTATACTATGACATTTTTTGACATATCATACTATGATATTTTTTTGACAGACTATACTATTACTTTTTTTGACATACTATACTATGACTTTTTTGACATAATATACTTTGACATTTTTTCAACATACTATAGTATGACTTTTTTGACATACTATACTATATTTTTTGACATACTATACTATGACATTTTTTGACATACTATACTATGACTTTGACATACTATACTGATATTTTTTGACATACTATTCTGACATTTTTTGACATACTATACTATGACATTTTGTTCAACATCCTATACTATGACTTTTTTGTATATTATATTATGACATGTTTTTTTGCATACTATACTATGACATTTTTCGACATACCATACTATGACTTTTTCAACATCCTATACTATGACTTTTTTGTATATTATATTATGACATGTTTTTTTTGCATACTATGACAGTCTTCATCACTTCTTGTAATGTAACGCCTTTTTTGGCATACTACACTGTTATTGTTTAGCATGCTATAGTATGACTTTCTTACTGCATTAATGTAATTTAAAAAACAACACATTTTTATTGCAAAGTACATGACACAACATGACTTGTGTACAAACCTGTAGCATGGTGTGCTTAAGTAAAGCCCTGCACCTCTGTAAGTGCGGTAGTCACACACAAGGACAGAGCAAATTCATTTTACTTCATTTATTAAAACATTCCAATATAAAAGAAAATTACACATTTCTGAATTCCGTTATGTACAAAAACATACATTCTTTAACATCTACACACAGTTTACATGGTTGTTTGTTCACTGCAAGCCTCCATCCAGCTGTGGAGGATTCAGATTTACAGTCACAGGCTCGTTCAGCCTTTCGGCTAGCTGCAGCTTAAATTAAGTAGCCGTACAGTTCATATTTCTTTTAAAAGGCACTAAGAAAGGTCTGGCTAGTGTACAACATTTAATGAGGAACTGTAATTGAACAACAGGTGTCACAGAGCAAAATCATAAATAGCTTTTGCCTTTGGCAGCGATCAAACAGAGCTCTTTAACCACTGAAGATTTGTTTTTTTACATATTGTACATTTTGTTTTTACATACTAAGGCTTATCAATAAATACAAGCACTTAAAAATGAAAAGCAAAAACTTTGCACAATCGTGCAGTTTTCCTCTGCAAGTCAAGTTTCTCAGGAATGTAACAAGAATGTGCAACCAGGTTGCAACTATAATCACGATTTAACAAACAAAAAAGGGAATTATTGAGCCAAACAAACAGGTCAGGTGCGTTCGAAAACACCTGCAGGTTTCAGGATGTTTAACAGCAAATAAAGTGTCTTGTTCGTGTGGCTCATATAGCAAAACACAGAGCAGACATGCTGTGTAATCACATTGTTTCTTTGCTGCGATGATAACACATGCAGATCTGCAAATTCACACACAATGTGAATTTAGGAAAAAATGAACTTTTCTCCAGTTCAGAGTAGGATGAAATATTTGTTGCAGAAAATGAGATTCCTCATTTTCATTTTCCTGAGAATCCGACTGAAGCACCATCTGAAAGCATTTTAGACTTGATTTCAAGAATAGCACCAGTGAAACTCCCAGATCACCTAAAATGTTCCGTTTCCTCTCAAATAAATTCCTAAATTAATTTTTTTTTTTAAAAAGAAAAGAAATAAAAAAGTCGACTGAGAACTGCAATACCTGACGACTTCGATGAACTTTTATAAAAAATACCGACAGGAATCAGATTTAGTGTTTTAAAAAAAAATAAAAACAAGCTACAGGAAGTTGCCCTTTCCTAAAATCCTGTCCC
>NW_026081925.1:0-1094 GCF_006386435.1 Epinephelus moara | reverse complement strand
TGTCCTCCATGTCCTCCATGTCCTCCGTGTCCTCCATGTCCTCCATGTCCTCCATGTTCTCCGTGTCCTCCATGTTCTCCGTGTCCTCCGTGTCCTCCATGTCCTCCATGTCCTCCATGTTCTCTGTGGTTCCTCTTGTGTCTGATTAAATCAAATCAAGTCAGTATTCCCTCAGAGACCTGAACCCTGAGCTGACTGTCCCTCTTGTGGTCCAGGTCCTCCTGACGGGCCCTCGGCTCTCTGTACTGGGATCAGAGCGGCGGCCCTTTGAGGATGATGGACCCTGTAATCCCGCCGGGCCCCACCTCCAAGACCAGGACCAGGAGCAGGATGGAGCCCAGAACCTCAGCGTGCAGACGCACACTCGGTGGGATCCTGCTGGTGGCCGGCATGCTGGTTTCCATGGTGACATCAAGCTCACCTGCTGCAGGTAAGTTGTCCTGGTTAGTCCTCCTCTGACTCTGATGAAAGACACCACCCAGGTGCATCATGGGAAACGTAGGCTCCAGTGTCTCTGGAGTAAGACATCAGAGAGAAAAACAGCACATCAGGTCTGACGGTTAAATAACTCAGACGCAGGACATTCACATACTTTTGGTCATAGTGGTTGTTGTGTGACCTCTGACCTCTGAGCTACCTGCAGGAAACAGGAAGTTCCTTATAAGAAGATGTGAAGTTTGCCTGTGCTGTTATTGGCTGCTGTGACACACACACACACACACACACACACACACACACACACACACAGAGTCCTGTGTGAACGCAGACTCTGTCTCAGGGGTCAGGATCTTAGTAAAGCTGCTGGATGTTGGACACAGGTGTCCTTCCTGTCCTCTACCACCCAGACTGGTCTGAAGGGAATCAGTGAGTCGGTCACAGGTAGACTGACTCTGTCTGAACACCTGGTCGAGGCTAACTGTTAGCATTAGCATCACACGCTATGCTAGCTCGGAGCTCTTTGTGTTGATGTGATGTTATTTCAGACTGAAAATAGAACCTTCAGAGAACGCTGCTCCTATCAACAGTTCCATCTGGACGTTCTTTAAATGTTAATGTTCCACGTGTGTGTGTTGGCTAAATGTAACCACGTGTGT
>NW_026081924.1:0-1011 GCF_006386435.1 Epinephelus moara | reverse complement strand
ACTATACTCTGCTCTACTCTATAATCTGCTCTACTCTATACTGTGCTTTACTCTGGTCTACTCTACTCCACTTTACTCTGGTCTACTCTATAATCTACTCTATTCATCTCTACTCTTCTCTGTTCTTCTCTACTCTGCTCTGTTCTACTCTGCTCTACTTTATTCTGCTCTGCTCAAGTATACTCTGCTCTACTCTACTATGCTCTACTATACTCTATACTGTGCTTTACTCTGGTCTACTCTACTCCACTTTACTCTGGTCTACTCTATAATCTACTCTATTCATCTCTACTCTTCTCTGTTCTTCTCTACTCTGCTCTGTTCTACTCTGCTCTATTTTATTCTGCTCTGCTCCAGTATACTCTGCTCTACTCTACTATGCTCTACTATACTCTATACTGTGCTTTACTCTGGTCTACTCTACTCCACTTTACTCTGGTCTACTCTATAATCTACTCTATTCTTCTATACTCTTCTCTGCTCTTCTCTACTCTGCTCTGTTCTACTTTATTCTGCTCTGCTCCAGTATACTCTGTTCTACTCTACTATGCTCTACTATACTCTATACAGTGCTTTACTCTGGTGTACTCTACTCCACTTTACTCTGGTCTACTCTATAATCTACTCTATTCTTCTCTACTCTTCTCTGTTCTGTTCTACTTTATTCTGCTCTGCTCTAGTATACTCTGCTCTACTCTGTTCTGCTCTACTCTGCTCTGCTCTGTTCTACTCTGCTCTACTTTGCTCTACTCTGCTCTACTCTGATATACTCCGTTCTGCTTTACTCTGCTCTGCTCTACTATACTCTGCTCTGCTTCACTCTGCTCTACTTTGCTCTACTCCACTATACTCTTCTCTACTCAACTATACTCTGCTCTATTCTGCTCTGCTCTACTCTGGTCTACTCTACTATATTCTGCTCTACTTTGCTCTACTCTACTGTACTATACTCTGCTCTGCTCTCTTCTACTCTGCTGTACTCTGCTCTGCTCTACTGTACTCTGCTCTACT
>NW_026081923.1:2378-3380 GCF_006386435.1 Epinephelus moara | reverse complement strand
TTTTGGATGACATACTATACTATGACGTTTTTCCATTGTTTTGGACGACGTAGTAAACTATGACGTTTTTTCAAGAATTCGGACGACATACTATAGTATAACGTTTTTCCATTATTTTGGACGACATACTATACTATGACTTTTTCCCATTATTTCTGACGACATGCTATACTATGACGTTTTTTTCATGATTTCTGACGACATGCTATACCATGACGTTTTTTCCATTATTTTGGACAACATGCTATACAATGCCGTTTTTTCATGATTTTGGACGACATACTATACTATGACGTTTTTTCATGATTTTGGACGACATACTATACAATGACGTATTTTCATTATTTTGGACAACATGCTATACAATGCCGTTTTTTCATGATTTTGGACAACATGCTATACTATGACGTTTTTTCATGATTTTGGATGACATACTATACAATGACGTATTTTCATTATTTTGGACAACATGCTATACTATGACGTATTTTCATCATTTTGGACGACATACTATACTATTATGTTTTTCATGATTTTGGACGACATGCTATACTATGACGTTTTTTCATGATTTTGGACGACATACTATACTATGTCGTTTTTTCATGATTTTGGATGACATACTATACAATGACGTATTTTCATTATTTTGGACAACATGCTATACTATGACGTATTTTCATCATTTTGGACGACATACTATACTATTATGTTTTTCATGATTTCTGACGACATGCTATACTGTGATGTTTTTTCCATTATTTTGGACGACATACTATACAATGCCATTTTTTCATGATTTTGGACGACATGCTATACTATGACTTTTTTCCATGATTTTGGACGACATGCTATACTATGACGTTTTTTCATGATTTTGGACGACATACTATACTATGTCGTTTTTTCATGATTTTGGATGACATACTATACAATGACGTATTTTCATTATTTTGGACAACATGCTATACTATGACGTATTTTCATCATTTTGGACGACAT
>NW_026081923.1:0-1021 GCF_006386435.1 Epinephelus moara | reverse complement strand
GGGGGGGGGGGGGGGGGGAGAAAGTGGGAGTGACATGCAGGAAATGGCCACAGGCTGGAGTCAAACCCGGGCCCCTGCGCCAGCAGCCTTGTACATGGGGTACCTGCTCTATCCACTAAGCCACTGACGCCCCTTTTTATCATAATTTTGGACGACATACTATACTATGACTTTTTTTCATGATTTTGGACGACATCCTATACTTTGACGTTTTTTCATTATTTTAAATCTGCTATCTCCTCTGCAGCTGTCAGCCATCATTTTAGGCAGAATCTTCACCACCTCCACTCAGTTCACCTCCAGCCATGGTATCCAGAGCTTGGGACAAACTCAACAATGGCTCATTCCTCTTCTCATCCAGATCAACAGCACTTTTCCATCTTCCTCTCATCTCATCTTCACCACCTCTGCCACCACCAGCGTCTAGACCCCGGGAGGTTCCCTTTTCGACTATGGATTCATCACCCTCCTTAAATCACACCATCTCTCAGGGGTCTAATCGCCAAAGACTTTCCATATTTTGATTCATATGTCAACATGTTAATAAATATTCTTTAACCATAAACATGAGTCTCTCCCGATGGAAATAATTATGACGACATACTATACTTTGACTTTTTTTAATTATTTTGGACGACATACTATACTATTATGATTTTTCATGATTTTGGACGACATACTTTAATATGACATTTTTCCATTATTTTGGACAACATGCTATACTATGACGTTTTTCCATTATTTTGGACGACATACTATACTATGACGTATTTCCATTATTTTGGACGACATACTATACTATGACGTTTTTTCATGATTTCGGACGACATGCTATACTATGACGTTTTCCCATTATTTCTGACGACTATGACGTTTTTTTCATGATTTTGGACAACATGCTATACTATGACGTTTTTTCATTATTTCTGACGACATGCTATACTGTGATGTTTTTTCCATTATTTNATTTTTCCATTATTTTGGACGACATGCTATACTATGACGTTTTTCCATTATTTTG
>NW_026081922.1:1173-2139 GCF_006386435.1 Epinephelus moara | reverse complement strand
TAAGGGTATGTCCATCATAGTGACATTTGAAGGACGGAGATTGACAGATTGAGCACTGCTTGTTGGGACATTTGGAGACGACAACATGTTGCTCCAGTCTCGTCTCTCCTGCACTGATGGAGCCCAATAAGCCTGCAGGCTGCTCTCACACCGATGTCCCGTGACGGTCATGATGTGACGAGTTTCCAGGCCGGTGTCAGAGAGCCGACCTACAGCTGTGCTCCGGAGGCTGTGATTGGTGTAGACCCGCGACTCCTTCTGCCGTTTCTCCCTTTTCTTTTCATTCTCTATCCTCTCTTCTTCTGCATCCCAGTCATCAAAATGATCAAATTCACCAAATAAATTAAATGAAACGATAAAATCACTCATGATGCCCGTTGTAATCTGTTGCCTCTGCTCTGAGTCTCCGTTGCTATGGTTACAAACTAGCAGTTGAGCCAGCGCAATAATTTAGAACCTGTCATCAGGCAATTTGACCGGAACGTCTTTTTAGCTGTCCTATAACACCTTTTAACGGACACCCTGCAGCCAATCAGAATTGAGTATTCACCCAGACCATGGTATAAAATAAATTAATAACAGTATTTCTGAACCATCTCTATACATTCATAAAAACGTCCTTATTATAAAATCACCAAAAATAGACACATACAAGATATTGATTTTTAAATATGGATATTTTATAATATAACAGCGTTATTACACACACACACACACACACACACACACACACAGTGTGCACGTGAACATACAAGTGTCCAGTCTGTCCATATCAGCTCTCTGTGATGTCATCAGGAGACACACTGAGCTGTTTTACTGTTTCCATTTGTTCTGTCTTATTCTCAGCCTGTCAGTCACCTTTAAAGCACTTTGAACTGCTCTCACCTGTATGAAAGGTGCTACAAATAAAGTTGGTTTGATGGATTGACTGATACTACAGAGGCCCAAATAATGAAAACAAAGAGG
>NW_026081922.1:0-699 GCF_006386435.1 Epinephelus moara | reverse complement strand
CCAACTGGTGACGAAGCTGCCAGTTCATCAAGATACGATCTGCTTTTAAGGGCCAGTATCCCATGATCAGGATGATCTCTGCCTGTCATCAAAGACTCAGAGACAAAGGACAAAGAAGCTGACCTAAAATCTACATTGATTGACATGTTATGCTGAGCTCACACAGTAACGATAGGAAGCTTTGTTTTAACATGGTGGTTTTCATGGAACCAAAACTTCTGTAAAGGAGAGTTTAAAGTAAAGAATCAACCAGAGAGTTTTATTGATTGTCAGGATCCTAGTGTATTTCCATTGTTTTCCCTCCCCTTTGGTTTTTGTCTTGTCTTCCTGTCTTGTGGGTGTGTGTGTCTGTCTGGAGCTGGGCGGAGCTGGAGTCACCACTCACCTGCACACCTGCCAGCCATCAGTAATCAAGCCATCTCCACTCCACTCTGTATGAAAGCCTGGTCCAATTTAATGTAAATAACTAAAGCAGACCGGCAGATCGACACCAGAAAACAATCAAACTAATTCAAATAGACAAGAACTGTAACGGGGTGTGATAGTACCCAAATGCAACACTCAGAGGAAGGCAGACAGTTGGTAATGACTTTTATTATGTACAAGCAGTGCTTAATTTTAGCTGGAACGTACTGGAACGTATACCAGGATCTTTTCAGAAAAGACCCTGGTGCGTTCCGGAACTAATTTGTATGGGTC
>NW_026081921.1:1394-1890 GCF_006386435.1 Epinephelus moara | reverse complement strand
GCAGAACATGTTAGTACTAACTGTAGTCACAATCGATGTATAAGAATGTCATTCTGCACCCTCATGCCAAGATGACATTACTAGGCTAGCTCTTGTTCTCTATGACTTATGTGTGATATATGTGTGATATCTGCTAATGATCTACTGATATAATCACTGGAAAATGAAATTATGTATGGTGCTAACACATCTTAAGCTAATGTTATGGGACTATACAGTCCCAGAGGGGGGATATATATATTTTCACCCCTTTTTCTGTGATTTAAAAGTGTTGGGACTATGGAGCCCCAAAGGGGGGAATGTAGTGTAAAAGTCAAAACCCTCATCAGGTGTTAGACCATATAAGTTGGGTAAGATACAAATAGCTATATAACCATGTTAGTGTGTAGACTTCTACAAAAACTAATACTGCATTTATACATAATATGCAATGTAACGGTGTGAACTCTTAGTGACATCTCAGTTGTGAACTCTTATTGACTCATATAACCTATCA
>NW_026081921.1:0-217 GCF_006386435.1 Epinephelus moara | reverse complement strand
GTGACCCAGACAGACTGGACCAGTGGACACTCAACATGAGAAGACAGAACTGGACTCCAAACAAGACTTCCCATCTGTGCAGTGAACACTTTGAGAGTCATCACTTCAGCACTGACTCCAGGATAAAGACACCTTTTTTCATACAGTACCTCACAAAGAGTCAAGAAATTTATTAGTTTAAAACATAGACTGTATAAATAATGGACGTAGTCACCGT
>NW_026081920.1:0-1599 GCF_006386435.1 Epinephelus moara | reverse complement strand
ATAGATCACAGCAATCACCAAAGTAATGGGATCAGACTGTCAGGATACGACAAGACACTAGTGTTTAAATCAGTCATCATCAAAAACATGTGACCAAATACTAAAGTCAATATCACTGTATTATTTTTGGGGGGATGCGGTGACGGTATGATATTCTCTCTTTTTTTTACACCTTAAATAAAACAATTTCAAAAGCCATACAAGTCTAGGATGCAAACTATTTATCGTCAGAAGTAAAACAGTTGCTAATCCATCTATTACTGTGTATAAAATGTTATTTAGTATGTAAACGTTAGAGGGAAGAGGAAAGGGCCGGCGGCTCCTGGGCCCCCATCTCCCACGGGCCTGGGTTTGGGGCGGTCGGCCAGGCCACCTCCATCATGTAGCGAAGGAGGTGCATGAGGCAGGCAGACAGTCAGGCAGGCCAGCCGGCCAGCCAGTCGCCAGGCCCCGTTCGACCGCCATAGCCGGAGTACTGCGGTATGAAGGTAACCACAAAAGCAGTACCGCGGCTCATGTTTACTGTGGTAAGTTACCATCACTGCGAATATCGCCCAGCCCTACAAAATACTGATGTGTAAATCATCATAAAATAGTCATCAAAAATGACGTACACAGCAGAATGACAAAGAACCACTGGACAATGTCAACAAGCTTCAAAACTACCACAAAGACCTCAAAAAAACGAGAGTAGCAAAGGGCATATGGGATATTGCATATAGACAAATAATCCATGTCACTTAAAAGTAACAAATAATCCATATTACTAAATATATAACAAATGTTACAAAAGAAAGAAATATTACAAAAAAGGAGAAAAGTCAATCTCTGTTGTGTTGTGGCTTTCACTGTGAAAATCCAATAAGTCTCATGCTGTAGGAGGCACTTCAGTCTATCTCCTCCTCTCAGACTGCTGGGAACAACCTCAATGGCCATGCATTTTAAAGTGTCAGAGTTGGTATGACCAGCAAGTTTGTAATGTTGGGCCATTGGATAGTTAGGGTTTTGAGTTCTGATGGCACATTTGTGTTTGGCCAGTCTTACTTTGAGCTCTCTTTTTGTACGACCAACATAAAAGCAACCACATTTGCACTCTAGTCTGTATATCACATGTGTTGTGTTACAGTTGGCAAATGAATTGTGGCATTCCTAAATAAAATCCAGAAATTACTCGATATGACTCCAACAAGAATAATCATTTTTGGTGGAGATTTCAATAATGTCTTTAGCACATATGACAGTTTATATTAAAATAGTAAAATACAGCCACCAACATGACTATTAGAATTGCTTTCAACCAATAAATTACAGGATAAATGGAGAGTACTGCACACCAAAAGTAAAGGCTACTCTTATTATTCACATGGTTAAAAAGAAAAGCATATTTTAATATGAACAATTCTGATAAGTTTTAAGTTTTGGTGTTTGGATCCAGACAGAGGCAAGGAGAGTTCTTGGGGTGTTTATTGAAACAATAATGTCTCAAAGAAAAAAGGCAAGAGGCTGGAGGTGGTGGCTGGGGGCTGACTGGCGTTGCAGGTGAGGTGGCAAATTGACCAGGAGATCCACAGAGGCTGAGCACCAGAAAAACAGTAGCAC
>NW_026081919.1:0-1058 GCF_006386435.1 Epinephelus moara | reverse complement strand
CTTTTGACAACTCCTCTGTGACTTTTATAGTTTTTCACAACAACATGTTTTCTACCACACTATAATTTGTACTTTTTAATTATGTTTTCGTAGCTTACCCATGCCTGTGGACATTCTCATTCATCCAGGTCATAGTTATCTCAAGGCAATTGAATCGAACGCAACTGGACTTGGTTTTGTCCAGTTGTCCAGTTGCGTTCGATTCAATTGCCTTGAGTAGCTTACCCATGTTTTCTCTCCTGAGCTCCTCTACCAAATTTTCACTGGTGTTCACTCTGGCCTCCAAAACTGTGAACATGTTTGAATATTTTTTCTAAAAGGTGAATTATTGTATTACAATATTTTTTATTAGAGAGTCAGTTTATGGTAGATGCAGTTACATTTTATTCTGGAGCTTGACCAAATAGCAAAACTGTCACAAACTGAGTTAATTCACATTTGAATTAATTTCAATTCCTAAATATAATTAAACTGATGTAAATGTATTTGCCTGCATTCTTGCTTTCACTGGCTGTCAGTCTGGCCTGTGTGGCTGGGTGTAAAGCATTATATTAGTGCATGAATCTGTGCAGCACTGTGTGACTGACACTCAATATGTTTTATGATGTGTATCACCTGCATTCTCTTGTTCCAGCTTCTCTATCTTGCTCCTGTTTTCGATGGCCATGTCTTTCAGCTCCTTCAGCTCAGCCCAAATGTCATGGGTGATGTTGGTCTGGCTGCTGCTCTGATCATGGGCTGCTCCGACACCCTGTATCTCAAACTGAACCTCTTCCTGCCTGTTTCCCCCCTCTGTCTCAGCGTCTGTCCCTGTCACCTCTCCACTCTCACCCTGAGCCCACGTCCATTGCAGACAGAGCAACAACGCCAGAAAAACTGCAGCGCTCCTCATTCTGAAATATCACCTGTTTAGACAGCCAGATGCAGTCTGACACGTCTGCTTTGATTCCCGTCTTTATATACACGTAAAACAGCTCAGTGAAGAGGCGTATGAGAATCAAACAGATGTCACTGATAACAGATTTAAAAATACCTCCAAACATCCTTGAACACTGAGC
>NW_026081918.1:0-5744 GCF_006386435.1 Epinephelus moara | reverse complement strand
GTCATTTGTCGGGGACAAAGTATCGTTTGATCATCAACAATGTGGAGGAGGGAGACTCAGCAGTCTATTACTGTGAAACATGGGACGATTCTGCCAAGGAGCGGGTATCACAGTGATTTACACTGTGACAAAAACCTCCTCACTACATACTTCTGCTTTTTCAGAAACTCCCACTTGTTGACTTATAAAGTGATGATGTGCTGCAGCCAAACTCCCTAAAACTCTGTGTAACTACGCACAACTTCATTTTCTTCAAATTTCACAACATTAACTGATGAAAGATATATTTGTTTGTACTTAAAAATAAAAAAAAGAATATGTAATACATCAGTAAACGCACTCCACCTACATCCTTACTGTCTGATATTTTCATATTCAGGTTTGAAATCCAACTGTATTTTGACACATATTATCTTTACGTTCACTGACACTGTTTTAGATACACAAACTATGACAATTATTTTTTTGGATCAATCCTCTGGTGCCCAGGTAGTTTATTGTTTATTTTGGATCCCCATTAGTTGTTACCACAGCAACAGCTATTCTTCCTGGGGTCCACACAAAAGACAAACATTCAACATCACATTACAAACAATTCACAATATCACAATATCAAAAACAAATGAATTAAAGAAGATGGAATAAGTAGTCCTCTCCCATTCATGTCAACTAAACAATTCATTGTAAAAACGGATCATAATTAGTAGGCTGGTGTGTACAGTTTTTCACATACTGGATCAGGCTGTATGCCAGTCTCTCTTCCACCTGCATCCATGACAGTCTGGCATGCATCCCTTCCACACTGTCTCTCATTGAGCAGTGAAGAGCAAGGTGGGCAGCTCTGTTTTGGACGAGGCACTGGACCAGATTGCTGGATAGTAATCAATTTGGGATAAAACTAAAGATTGAATTACTTGTTTAATTGTTATTTCTGTTAAAAAATAAGCGTTTCTTCTGATTATTGATATACTTCTACTCATTTTGGCAACTATATTATTAATGCAAGTTGACCAGGAGAGTGTTCCCTCTAGTGCCACACCCAACAATTTGGCCTCTTTAACCTGCTCAATGGTTTCCCGTTGCAAAGAGATGGAGAGCTCTTGATCTGTTCTTAGAGCATGCCTGGAGCCAAATATCAGACATTTGGTTTTAGAGATGTTCAACTTTAGCCTATTTTCGGAAACCCATTCAGAAACCAGCATCAACTGTCCTTGCAGCATTTCATTAAGGCGCTTTGTATTTTCTGCTGATACATACATTGTGCTATCATCAGCGTACATTGCTATGCATGCATTTTTTAATACATATGGAAGAACATTTGTAAATATGGAATATAAGAGAGGTCCAAGGCTGCTGCCCTGGGGAATTCCACATTGAAGTGCTTTAATATTAGACAGGGTACCATTAAATAAAACATATTGTTGTCTATTGGATAAATAACTTTTCATCCAATTAATAGCTGAAATTTTGAACCCGTATGCAGATAGTTTGATGAGTAGATCAAAAGCTGCACTGAAGTCCAGCAGTACTGTACCTACCATTAACTTTTTATCAATGTGTTTTAAAAAGTCATCTGTTAATTGTGTTAAAGCTGTACATGGTGAATAACCTACCTTATATGCATGCTGGAATTCTGAGTTGATATTGTTTTCCGAGAAGTATTGCTCAATCTGTTTAAATACAATACACTCCATCAGTTTGCTTAAAGCAGGTAAAATGTTAATAGGTCGACTATTTGGTCCAGTAAATAATGCCTTGCTATTTTTCGGAAGAGGAGTAACCTTTGCTATCTTCCACTTTTGTGGATAAACACCTTCATTCAGACATAAATTAAAAATATGACACAGAGGCTTTGCCACAATCCTAGATGATATCTGTAGTAATTTATAATCCAGATGATCATAACCACAAGGTTTATCACATTTCAATGACAAGAGCAGTTTTTCTATTTCTACTATATTAGTTTTGATGAAATCAAATTCGACATTTTTTGTCATGCATAATATGTTGTGTAATTAGTGACTCAGACAGCTTACCATTCACTGGCAACATTTGATTTCTCATTGTATCCACTTTACCTATAAAATAATCGTTAAAATAATTAGCTATATCTTGAGGTTTGGTAATAAATCCACCATCAGATTCAAAAAATGAGGGAATTTTATTAATTTTATCTTTACCCATTATTTCATTAAGGGTTCTCCATAACTTTTTGCGATCACCTTTTATTTCCTCAATCTTGGATTGATAATATTTCTTTTTCTTTTGTTGATTCATTTTTGTGACTCTGTTTCTCAGTGAACTGTAAGCCTGCCAATCAGCTGAGATACCATGTGACAGCAACTTTTTTCAGTTGGTCCCTCTCTGTCATACAGCTTCTCAACTCCAAATCAAGCCAAGGGGCTTTAGTGGCTCTCACATTTAGCTTTCTGACAGGAGCATGTTTGTCACAAACAGATAAAAACAGCTGCATAAATAATTGTAAGGCAGCTTCTGTTTGAGTTAATTTCATCACATTATCCCACTGTATTTCATTCATGTCTTCAACAAATGCATTTTCACAACAATTTGTATAAATTCTTCTGTATATCACTTTAGGCGCAGCTTTAGGAACCTTTGTTTTCCTTGCCACTGCAATGATATTATGATCACTGAAGCCTAGTGGTGCAGACACAACCTTTGAGCATAACTCCACATAATTAGTGAAAAAGTGATCTATGCATGTTGAGGATGACACTCCTGGATCCCTGATATTAACTCTTGTTGGTGAGTTCACCATTTGGGATAAATTGCACACAATAGCTACATCACTTAACTTTTTCTTCAGTGTACATGTATTGGAGAACCAGTCAATGTTGAGATCTCCACCAAAATATATGTCTCTATTAGTATCAGTGACTGTCTGTAGCATTGTGCATATTTCCTCAAGGTACTGTATGTTAGAGCTAGGTGGTCTGTAGCAACAGCCCACTAATATAGGTTTAAGATGAGGTAGATGAACCTGTAGCCACAGCACTTCCAAACCTGGTGCACTGAAATCCGTCCTTATTTTGACTGGTAAATGATTGTGAATGTAAAACGCTACACCTCCTCCATATTTGTTTCTGTCATGTCTGAATATATTGTACCGTTGTATTTTCACCTCAGTGTTCTCTATACATTCATCTAGATATGTCTCAGAAATGGCAGTAATATGTAAGGCATTTTCTAACAGCACACAACTCAGTTCATGCACCTTATTTTTTAAGGCTATTGCTGTTCAGATGGGCAATTCTTAGACCTTTCTTTGGTAATTTAATAGACATTTGTGACTTATGGCTCAGTCTCAATGACAATCCAGTGATATACAGTCATTTGATGTGCATTAAAATTAGGATGACCCATCAGTGATTCTCTTTGGTCTCACAATGAGCCGGTCATAGCTGATTATGGCATAATTACCCGTTGCTCTGGCTTCTCTCATTGCAGGCAGAAGTTCAGCTCTCTTCTTCCTCAGACGTTCAGAGAAGTCCTCATTTATGTACACAGAGGTGTTTTTCAGGTGTGCTCTTGCCTTTTCCATGATGAGTTCCTTGTCCTTAAAATGCAGTAGTTTCAATGCCTCGGGGTCTTTCAGCATCCCGTCTGTATTTTCCTCTTCTATGGGCTCGTTCAATTTGAATTGAGTTGGCCTCCATTTTCAGCTTTGTGGTTAACAGTTCACGCACCCTTTTCTCAGTCTCAGCCACGATTCCTCTGCATGATCCGATGTTATTCCATCAATGATGATGTTGTTCCTTCGGCTTTGATTTTCCAGATAGTCGACGAGCTCAAGGAGGATATCAGACTGGACTGGGGAGGAGTGAAGTTGTTTCACCAGTTTGTCTAAGTCTTTAAAAGCATGTTTATCCATGGCCTGTGTTGCTTTTATTTCGTCAGTGTCTTTCTGGGAATATTTCAGACTAAGTCCTGGAATTCTCTCACAATTCCATCAAACCTTTTGTTGGTTGAATCTAGGATCATGTGTGTGAAGCACCTGAATGAGTGACGATTGTTACACTTCCAGCTGCAGAAACTGTGACAGTAATGTAATGACATGATTCCTGTTTCATGAGAAAGACTCAGAGTCATCTGAAACATATCATAGTTGGTTTATTTTCAGGTAAAACACCAAATGAAAATGCTGCTTTGAGCTGCTCACATATCATCTATATTCACAGATTGATTCCAATAAATGAATCAAAGGAGACGTTATGAATATGGAGCATGTTCACTTGGTGAGAGGACATTTCAGAAAAGTGTGATGAAACCGATATAAAAGATAAACAGTCATGTTTACTCTCAGTCAGTGAGTCAGTTTAGTGGTAATTCATGTCAGTCATTGTTAATGCTTTTCCAGAAGGAATGCACATAATAGAAAGTAAATAACATCAAGGCATTGAATCAAAAGAGAAAATAAGGAAAACAAAAACACACACATGCTGTAGTTGATTTATGAACCAAAAGAACTGTAGAGTGANCACACACTGACAACATGCTGGGGACCCTCTGCACTCTCATCACTGCTCTAACATGTAAGATATTCTTCTCAGTCCTTTTATAGCCCATATTTTCACACACAAACCTTTGACTCATGTATTTTTCTCTGTATGTTGACAGATGTTGATGCAGCCAAAGTGCTGACCCAGACGCCTGCTGTCCACACAGTTTCTACAGGACAACAAGTTGTTCTCAACTGCAACATTGAGAGAGATGATAGATATTATGTCAGCTGGTATAAACAGGTTCCTGGTGAAGTTCCTCAGTATGTTGTGAGTTTCTACCATAACAGCGCACACAACTTTGGATCAGGATTCTCCTCAGACAGATTCAACTGTAAATCCACATCAAACATAGATTACCAGTTCATCATAAAGCAGACAGAGACAGGAGACTCTGCTGTCTATTACTGTCGGACATGGGATGACTCTGCTAAGGAGAACGTATCACAGTGATCCACACTGTGACAAAAACCTCAGTGAGAGACTCACTGCAGATTTTAAGAATTCTGACCAAAATCATTGAATTTAAATCAGTGAACTTGGAAAAAAACAAGAACAGACATTAAATAAATCCCTCTAAAGAGACAAAAGTGTTTTGAGTGTTTTGGAATATAATGAGACTGATGAAGTGAAGAGACGTTGACAGTGAAAGTTGGTCTCAACAGGATGTTTCAGTTCCACTCCCCTCATTAGTGAGAGTCAGGAGGTTTTTGTACAGCCATGTGTACAAACTGAATCACTGTGGTATTCGGACAAGGCACCAAGCTGATTGTGACAAGTAAGTACTTTTTAACTCATCATAAAACAGCACAGATTTTATGTTTCTCATTCAAATTAAGAGAAAACAGTCAATTTATAATCTGATAAATAAAAAAAGAAAGAAAGAAATATTCAACACATTGTTTGGTGAATAAAAGATAAGTGGTTCTACATCTGTTTGATATCAGGCTGTTTGAAGTATTATTTCTATTTGGTGGTTAGATAGACACCACAAAGCAAAGTGACTTCTGATATACCTGAAACTGTCACAGTGATTAAAATTATTATATTAGAATTTTAATAACATTATGTAAAGTACAGAGGGTGAATTAATGACAGTTTCCACCTTAACAATTAAAATTAACTAATGGAAAATGTTTCTAAATTTGTGATTGATGGATTGTTGATGTTTTAAAAAGGAACACTGCTCCTATTTTAGGTGATGATTTCTAAATGTGTTTGCAG
>NW_026081917.1:0-1451 GCF_006386435.1 Epinephelus moara | reverse complement strand
CAATAAATGCCTTTGTGAGTGATTCACGTCATCAACTCATGCATTGAGTAACATTACAAGTTAACATTCCACCTTAAAAGTTGCCGAGTAACATTACAAGTTAACATTCCACCTTAAAAGTTGCCGGCAGTCGGCCCAGTGAATGAAGTTTTTTTTTGTCAGACTCCAGCTGTTGTGAGAGGCAGCAAAACATCCTTTCATTTTTTAGTTACAGTTTACTAATAAAACTCTCCACAGTATGAACAGTGGTTACATGAGCCTCAAAATGGCAGTAGCTCAGTCAGGACTTGGGTTGGGAACCGGAGGGTCGCCTGTTCAAGTCCCTGTCCGGACCAAAATATGGAGCGTGGACTGGTAGCTGGAGAGGTGCCAGTTCACCTCCTGGGCACTGCCGAGGTGCCCCTGAGCAAGGCACCGAACCCCCCAACCGCTCGGAGCGCCTGTCATGGGCAGCCCACTCTGACATCTCTCCACTTAGTGCATGTATAGGTCCAGTTTGTGCATGTGTGTGTTCGGACCTGTGTGTAATTGACAAACAGAGTTAAAAATTGAATTTCCCCTCGGGGATTAATAAAGTATATAAAATTAAAAAATTAAATTAAAATTAAAAATTAAAACCAGACACAACTCAGCCCTGAGCAGAGTGACCGTCCTCTACTGACCAATCAGACTGCAGTGTTCACAGCTCCACCTTTTAGTACCAGATCTGTGTGCTAGGTACCCCAACAAAGGGGGGACCAAACATGGGGACGCTAAGGAATGGGTCCATTGGTACCATACGCAACTTTTCACTGTGGGAACAGAAAAAATGTGCACCAAACTGAACTGAATCACTCCATACTGCTCGGTGGAAACGGGGCTATTGATTCCAGATATTGCAAAAGAGGACATCGAGATTCTTCTAATTTATATTCACATTTTGGATGGTTAAATCATACATACACAAACAGATACATGCCCTTTGTTATATCTTTTTGTTTTACTTCTCCACTGAATTTTCAACACTTGTGATTTTTCAAATATGTAAAAAACACAGTCACTGCAGAATGAAGATTTTTATTTATGTCGCTGCCTTTAAATAATGATCCTTCACTACAGCTGGTGGTCACTATTTGTTTGAGTCTGTGGTCCAACAGAATGACACCAAACATGTTTTTGAAAAAGGGGAAATTAATTTTGTTTTGCCTAATATGCGAGAATTTTTCTCATTGGAACACTTTCTGTGAAATTGAAATAACACTGAGCTACTGTAAGCCTTTTAAGTTGAACATAACGAGCTATTCCAGCAGCCATTAGCAGCCACAAGTCTGCCGTTGCCAGGAAGATCTACATCTGGTCAGCCTGCTGCCAAAATGACATGACCCACGGATGAGAGGCAGAAAACAGATGGATAAAACTTTAATGATCCCAGAGGAATAATTCACGAGCTCCTCAGCAGGGCATAACGTAAT
>NW_026081916.1:0-1757 GCF_006386435.1 Epinephelus moara | reverse complement strand
TGTTACATGCAGTGACTGCACTTGGGCCAAAAAAGGGGAATAAATGGACAAGTGGACAGAGCTGGGGCTTACCACGGCAGACCAGAACNTAGTGCATGTATAGGTCCAGTTTGTGCATGTGTGTGTTCGGACCTGTGTGTAATTGACAACAGAGTGTAAAATTGAATTTCCCCTCGGGGATTAAAAAAGTATATAAAAAAAAAAAAAATTAAAAAACCTGCCACCAGGGATTGGGTCGCCGCCTTGGGCCCACAGCACCTGTCCACAAGGAGAGGGAGAATTAAAACAGGCCCACAGCGAACAAACNCCAGAACCAAAATCAAGGAGGAGGAGAAAGTAAATTAAACACCCGTGGCACCGCACACACACACAACTGAGGATCTGTGAACAAAACCCGCCACCAGGGATTGGGTCGCCGCCTTGGGCCCGCAGCACCTGTCCACAAGGAGAGGGAGAATTAAAACAGGCCCACAGCGAACAAACAGCTGCTTTAAAACACGTACATGCTAATGCTCACGCACACACACGCACACACACACACACACACACACACAAAACAACAATGAAGTAAGTAAAAAAACAAACAAGGAACCAAAATACCATTAGACATAATAATAAACTCAACAAATTTACATACAAAATAAATCATATAAACATGAGGTCAGTTAAATCAATAGCCGCTAGTGGCACTGCAAGTCCAGACGCCAGCTCAATGAGGAGCTAAATGGCCACGGAGAGTCACGGGCCAAACAGCGCCACACAACCCAAGGACCGAGACCGGTCCGGGAGATTCCAAACCAGGCCACGAATTAAAGAGCAGAGCCAAAACAGCAGTGCCGTCCAGGAAACGGTGGCAGTAGATTCAACCACTTCGAGCCTCACCGGCACAGCCTCACGGAGGGGCAGAGGAGAGATACTCTAGGGCTGCGGCACAAAATAACTACAATCAGCCGGGAGCGGAGAAACAGATCAAAAAGAAAAGAGGCGGACAACGCCGACTTACCACCCGGAGAAACAACCGCACCCAGGAGGGCTCCCAGTGGGGCAAACCCAGCCGCACGCCACCAGCAGTCTGCCACACTGCGCCAGGAGGGAGATCGTGTCACCATTACGCAATCTGGCACATTAAATGGGAGAAGGAAACAGCGGTGCGCACCTTACCTGTGTGCTGCGAAAGGAAACGCGCGCCTCAATGGCAGACACGCCAGCAAGCACTACAACACAGCCACGCCAGCTCCACCACACCTGCACAAAGCCCGACACACCCGGCCACAGCCACCACGGGGGACCAGCAGATCCGGGAAGGAGAGAGAAAGAGAGAGGCGCGCACAGTATGGCCACACTATATAGCGGCGTGGTGCGGCACAGCGCCGCCCATCAATCAGTGCTTCAGGTAAAATCAATACAGCGCCCTGCTGCGAGAGGGAGTACACAGTGCTCCGGCTACAAGTAGCTTTAAATGAATGCCTACCATACATCTGTCTCTTTCACCAGTTAATTCACACACTAGTTAATCCGGCACACCAGCGCCAAATGAAGGCCTATGGTACATTTCCTTCCTGTTAAAAAGACGGACAGTGCGTCCATCCAATCAGTGACGATCCTTGTCAATAGCAGGTACCTACCTTTTCCAGTAGAAGTTAATGTCTAATGTGTTTTCTGCTTTGTGGTTGTGGTTTCTGTTTTGTCATTGTGTTTTCTGATTTGTTTTCGTGTTTTCTCTTTTGTTAATTTGATTTGCAATTTTGTTGTTGAGT
>NW_026081915.1:0-1000 GCF_006386435.1 Epinephelus moara | reverse complement strand
AGTTATGAATGAATTTTTAATTGACTGTATCAGTATGTTGTGCACAGCCATTTACTAATGAGGAGGCAAACTCTAGCTAAAAAATGTAATTTAATTTAAAAAAAAAAGGGACCAACCCCTGATTGGCAGCCAGTGTGAGGGATGATAACATTTAAAAGTAGAAAGCTGTGAGTGGGACAATGGATCATTTTATTGTACGGAGCAAATTACAACAAAGCACCAGTGAAGACGACCTACCACCGAAAGAAAAGAGAAAAAACTGTCAGTAGACAATATCATGAAAGCAACCTGTCTTATTTTGTCTTATTTTCAGATCCCATTTATACAACAACGGTAGTTACTGTTTACACGACAGCGGCATTTGGGTGCCTGGAAACGCAACGTTTTGAAAACGGGTTCCAGAGTGCAATTTTTTGGAAACGGCAACGTCTCCGTTGTCATGTAAACTTGCAATATGCAGTTCCTCTGAAAACGGAGACTTTTCGCACATGCGCATTACGCTTCCAGTCATTAGGCATGCACGAGAAAGTCGACCATCACAACAACAATGGTGGACTCCCGAGCTCTGCTTGTGCTGCTCACCCTACTGAATTTATCAGCGCTTCCCCATCATAGTGTAGATTTACTGTCTTGTGATTTTGGCCTGCCCTTTGGTGTGCTTTGGGCGCAAAATGTTTGAAAACCACTGTTTCAGCATCAGCAAGCTAACGTGATTGCACAAAGGTTAATAGAAAATAACCCATGACTAATGTTGTGCAAATTAAATGGGCCAGTTTATCTTTGCTAATTATGTGTTGGATTCATGTTATTTCTCACATATATTTTAATTTGGAGAAAAACAAACTTAATTGATCAAACAATAATTTGGCGCCCTCTTGCAGTAACTCCGAGGACCCTCAAAGGGTTTTGGACCTGCTGAAGACCCAGGGTTTAGAATCTAAAAATCTGAACACATTCTGCTGCGACCGCAGTTTGCCTTTTAATTCTTGGGCAATTTGTT
>NW_026081914.1:0-1535 GCF_006386435.1 Epinephelus moara | reverse complement strand
CAACTCGCTTACCGCAATACGTCAGCACGTGAGGGAAATACCAGGATGAGTCTCTCCTCATCCACTCTTCATCACACATGAGACACAGCAGCAGATGCAGAGTTCTCTTTATGGATCCATGGTGAGGAGAGGAGTCGAGCTGCTACAGGAGCAGAGAAGAAGAGCTGCTACATTGGCAGAGAAGAAGAGCTGCTACAGGAGCAGAGAAGAAGAGCTGCCACAGGAGCAGAGAAGAAGAGCTGCCACAGGAGCAGAGAAGAAGAGCTGCCGCAGGAGCAGAGAAGAAGAGCTGCTGTGGGAGCAGAGAATAAGAGCTGCCACAGGAGCAGAGAAGAGCTGCTGTGGGAGCAGAGAAGAAGAGCTGCCACAGGAGCAGAGAAGAGCTGCCACAGGAGCAGAGAAGAAGAGCTGCCACAGGAGCTGGTGTGTACAGGCAGAGAGTGAAAAACATTTCGCTTTCAGGCTGTGGTGTGCTGGAAATAGAAAAGTGGTGTGACGTGTCGTGGGGCGGTTGCCGCCATCGTAGGGTTGTACGCTGAAAATTAAAAGGGTGTATATTTTTTAGCTTTGGCCTTTAGAGTCTCTTCAGCTCTGATTGGTTGTTTTCCTTCACCTGTAGAAATGCTACAAGACAACAGAGCAGGCAGAGCATCGAGTCTCACAGACACAGTGTTAGCTCATATTGTTATAAAAGTTACAGCCTGCAGCTGTCAGCCTCAGCGTGACTGTGTTGTGTGACACACCTGCTCACTGACACTAAACCAGGTGTTTACAGGAACTCAGCTGATAACTGTCCCAGAGTCTGTCACCACACATCAGGTGTGTCTTTAAGATAACAACTTGTTCAACAAGATGTTTCTGTTTAAGTGTCACTGAAACAAACGTCATCACACCTGTGAACAACCAGCTGCCTCTCTCTCTCTCTCTCTCTCTCTCTCTCTCTCTCTCTCTCTCTCTAAAGGAAAACAATATTTACAATAAATTAGTTATAATCTATACTGTTGGTAATAATAATAATAATAATAATACATTTAATTTGTATAGCACTTTTCAATGACCCAAAGACGCTTACATAGTAACACAAAAGGGGTAGTGACAGACGAGGGGAACAAGCAGAAGACAACATGGTGAACAAAAGAAATGATGGGATGTAACACAGGCAGTATAAGAACAGTCAGTGGGGTGGAGGTGGTTAGGGGTAGGGGAGGTCGAAGGCTTGGGAGAAGGTGGTTAGGGGTAGGGGAGGTCGAAGGCTTGGGAGAAGAGGTAGGTTTTCAGGCGGGATTTGAAGGAAGTGAGGGAGAGTGGCGAACAGGTTGGGGGAGGGAGTTCCATAGTCGGGGTGCTGTTCTGGAGAAGGCTCTGTCGCCGAAGGTTTTCAGTCTGGATGTTGGTGCAGTCAGGATGAGAGTGTAGGAAGATCGGAGGGCTCGGGAGGGGCGGTGGGGGATGAGGAGGTCAGACTATATACTGTATATATATATGGTAATACTGTATGTATCATATCTAATCTTCCCTTTATGTCAAAGATCCTT
>NW_026081913.1:1446-2439 GCF_006386435.1 Epinephelus moara | reverse complement strand
TATGTATATGTATATGTATATATGTGTGTGTATATTATTATATATTGCATGTTGTCTGGGCCCAACAGTCCAAGCTCAACAGTCCAAAATGGCGGCAGCGCTACCGCAGCACCCCTAGTGGCTGTTGGCAAAAATTTAACGGAGCTTAGCCTCTTGGTATCCATGCTCTTTGTCTGTTATATTCTACGGCACTGATCCCACCTAACTCCTAACGCTAACTCCTTACTGGCAGGAATAAGAGACATGAGACGGCCTCAGAGATGGTGGAACGACTTCCGGTTCAAGTCAGGAGTTAGGAGTTAGCAATATAAAATAAGAGGCTCGTTCGAGATGAACTGTGCCTCGCCTGGAAAGTAGACGAGAGCAGGCGGCCGCAGCGGGGGGTGGTGACAAAAAGCTGGGGTGAAGTCGGACGGTTTCCTGACAGTTTCCAGCAGCCTTCAGTCCGTACAGGAAGTCACAGACACACTTCACATCCTTTCTGGAATGATCTTAATTCATTAAAAAAGTGATCAGACCCATATATCAGTTTGTTTAATTTATTAAAATGCTTTACAGGTGATCTGTAGTTTATGTTCATGGTTTATGCTCCATTTTACATGAATTCTCCTGTAAATCAGCATCATATCAGTTTGACCTGTCCCCTCAACTACACAGGCTAAATAAACTGTGTTTGACTATAAGGTTAATATTTTCAGAGGGAAAAAAATACAAGACAACAGCTTTCATTAAGGCTCAGTCAGATACAGTCAGGGCTTCACATCTGTAGGGCTACACGTTATTTTAAGAATCCTCACATCCCACTGACCACTAGTCTCTGTGTTGCTAAATACTTCAATAAGTCCAGTGTTAATATACAGTAGACTCTGTATAGTTTATGATGAATGTATTCAGTCTCTGCTGACTAAACTTCACCATCAGTCACACAACATGTTTTCTGTTCACAGAATAAACCTTCAGATCAGACAAATACAATCTTAATCTCTAAAATTC
>NW_026081913.1:0-1030 GCF_006386435.1 Epinephelus moara | reverse complement strand
CTATCTATCTATCTATCTATCTATATCTATATATAGATATATATTCTTTGTGTGTGGAATATAACCACTGGTATTCCTCTGACTTCATGTGTGTTTATGTACCATCTTAAATCCTTGTTAATGTAATGTTTCATTGTTTATCTATCTGTTTTTTCGCTCTCCTTCCATAACATTAACGTTTGCATATCTGCCGACCGTGTTACTTCCGGTGTTCCGAGGGCTACCCCTGTATTTGATGTCACAACGCTATGAACTGTGGGTAATTTCTTTACCGTAAGTCCGCATCGATGCTGACCTACGGTAAGGGGGCATAAAGGGCTCACTCACTGACTCACTGACTTGACGATTTGACAATGGGACAGCCCTCACACACTCACGCACTTCACATGAACGCGCCTCTAAGTCAGTGAGTCTGTAAGGGATCAGATTGGAATTGGGCCTAAGAGACATGAGACAGCCTTACTCTGAAGCGTCACGTAAAGCGACGTCCTTTTCTGATGAACTCTGAAGCGTCACGTAAAGCGACGTCCTTTTCTGATGACGGCGCGACAGCTGGATCTGCTGCATGCTTTACGGAGCCAGCGTTTGGCGTACATCCCAAGTCACATTATATTCGCTGATCAAAGCCGTAACCTCCACCCCCCGCCGTCATGACTTTGGTCACACACTTTTGCATGTATTACCATTGTTATTGAGTCATTTGCCGAAGTTTGTCGCAATTAAAGAACAGTCTGTAGCCCTCCTATTCCACTGTCACTGTGATGAGCATCATTATCATTATTATTATCATCATTATTATCACTATTATTAAATCCACTCGCCATCATTCAACAAGTCAGCTGCTGAGTGAATAAGACATATCAGACCTGTCAGTCTAACTCAATCAATCAGTTTTATGTATAAAGCCCAATATCACAAATCACAATTTGCCTCACAGGGCTTACTGCATACGATCCCTCTGTCCTTAGGACCCTCACAGCTGATCAGGAAAAACTCCCCCCAAAAAACCCTTTAACGGGGAAAAAACGGT
>NW_026081912.1:0-1826 GCF_006386435.1 Epinephelus moara | reverse complement strand
TAAAGGCAGATACGTCTTCAGACTGTGGGGGGCAACAATACGCCAAAGCTCCGTCCAGTCTGTCAATTCAAAAGAAGAAGAAGAAGAAGAAGGTACATTACGTCATCAGTAGTCGTAGAAGAAGAAGGTTACAGACGAAGGATACGAATCATGCCGTCTGCAGCTGTGGCTACAGTAGATGACACCGTCCGGTTATCTTACAAAAATGTCGGCGCAAACATTTCACGTATATTGATAAAACTTAACAACATTACCACTGAGAAAAATTATATTTCGTAACGTTAACTGAAGGACAGCTAACGTTATGGCTTGTGTGCACCGCGACGGCTAACGTTAACGTTATTATCGATCGTTAGCGAAAAAATGTGTTCGTGTTTACGCTACAAAGAGGTCTAAAATCCATAAAATGACATTTAACTAAGATATTACAATGCTTATCATAATTTTTAAACACATATTTGCAAGGAAAATACTCACAGTTATAACTCTTTTTACCACTTTCCACCGCCATCTTGCTTTGAATGAATTGTACAGACTCGGCCGATGATGTGCAAGGGATTCTGGGATAGCACTCACCGCCAAGTGTGGTGCTGGAAAATCTCAAAATTAAGGGACATACAGCCCTTAATCTTCACCCTTAACTCAACACACTGAGAATCGGGACAGCACTAGCACTTTGCGGGAGCGCGGATTTTTGAGACTGAGGGTTAAGATTGAGGGTTAAGATAGGAATTGGGATTGGGCCTTTTATTAATAGTTGCATTACAAATTATGATTCATGCACTCAAACCATTTGAAAATATATGAGTGTAGCTGTAACGATTATACAATTGATTAGGCAGCTATTTTAATAATGAAGTCATTTTTTAGCGAAAACTTTTCATGGTTTTAGGATCTCAAACACAAGGACTTTCTGCTTTTCCTTTAAGTTTATTTAATTATTTAGATTTATTACATCGATAAAAAAAAATCTGCATTGAGTTATTTTACTTTTATTACTTAAATACATTGTCTTAATTGTACTTACCTACTTTTACTTACATTTTCAATGCAGGAAACAGAGTATTTTTACAGTGTGGTATTAGTACTTTTACTTCAGTAAAGGATTTTAATATTTTCCCCACCACCGGTTAGTGTGGCGCCTGAGATCAAGACAGCTGACACTCTGTCGCCATTTTGGCATGCAGCATGGGTTTTTTAAAGAAAATCCAAGGCTTAGATACTCTTCAGATTTTAGATCATAATTCATGATGTTCAATGTAAGGCTGCAATTATTTCATGAAATCTGTTGATTGCTTTTATATTAGGAGTGTAAGAAAATATTGGTACACTTAAGTGTCACAATATTATGTTTGTAAAAATGCATCCATTCTCAAAAATATGATACATTTTTAATTAAGTATTTAAAAAAAAAAAAAAAAAAAAAAAAAAAAAAAAAAGAATGTTATTTAATGTATTTTTAATTAATTCATTTGATTTGTGGCAGTGGTTAATTTTTTGTTGTGCTTCAACCCCTGACTGCTACACAGCAGTGTTGTAATCTATCTTCAGCCATTTGACTGCCACTCCAACGTAACATCTACTAATGTAAACACAAAGAATGAAGAGGGTCTATGAACAAGTGGAGTCATAGAAGGAAAAATGCTAACTCCTAAAATTAGAAATTTTAAAAATAGCAATATACTATCACCTTGCTTACAGTTAAAAAAGAAATATACTGAGTCGAATCCCCTGTAACAGTTGATATCCTGTTAATAAGTGCCCCATGAATGACATGACGTCTTTAATGTACAGTTAAAGCTATAGTTGGTAATGTTGGAGAGCTA
>NW_026081911.1:0-2419 GCF_006386435.1 Epinephelus moara | reverse complement strand
ATACAGCTCCTTCCTCAATAGAAGTGAATGCACAGTGGAGGCGAAGCGAGACCCATCCAAGATGACGGCTGGCGAGGACGCGCTCAGGCACTCGATGCAGCATCTATGTATATATGTCTATGCCCCGACTAGTGGGGAGGCTGCATAAAATCTTAGAGGTGACAGATAACTGGCATTGTGCATGACTAAAATATTGATAAATAGTTTAAACGACTAGTAATTCTGGTGCCAACTAGTGAGGGAGGGGACGTTTAATCGTATAGTTGACTAATCGCGCGCATCCCTACTAGTAGCCCCCGGAGCCACATTAGCATATCTTAGCAATGTTAGCCACGCTACACCGGTACAACCGACTTTCAATTCCTGTCATAGGATACATAGGCTAACTAGCTGTGTCCTGCAGAAAACTGACCTAATTTGCCGGTGTGTTAAGGGCCTCTTAAGCGGTGGATGCGACCAAAGCAACCTGCTTGGTGGTGTGCAGGACTACGACTAGGCTATTAGCTAAACTTGCTACATTACCATGTTTGGCAAGAATATTATCACAGAAACGAATGAGGACGTTATGTACAAACGCTGCAAACTAATGCTTGATTTAAAAAAAAATACAACAACGCTGTTACAATCATTTTAATATTGTGTTATGTACTTACCAAGAACTCCAATGACAGACGCTCTGCCGGTGTCCTGTCGCTCTGCTCTGCTCTGTGCTGTGCTCCGCTCCCTACCGCCGAAGTGTTTAAAAAAAGGACAGTTAAAATTTGAATTTCGGCGCGTCTGGGCTGCGCTGCCGAAACGGATTGGAGCTGAATGTATCATTACGACTGTCAGCGTATAGTCTCCACCCAGACTCGGCGCAAAGCTGGGTCAGAGGCTCTTGGCGGTGTGACTGCTACGCGGATCTCACGACTTGTAGGCGGATCTGGTTCAGTGTCAGCTGCTGTCTGGGATATGTAGTACATCATTTAGGAGGCCATTTTTGAATACTGTTTAAATTGTCTTTTTTAATTTCTTTATCAAACTTGTCTAAAATATTGAAATACAATAATGATTCACTTTAACTTTTAATGTTTGTGTCACAATGACCACAGATTGAATATTTCTTTTCCTGTCCATATCAAAACATTTTGATTCCACAAATTTACATTTACACATTTACAAGCATCTTACTCTCAATTTCAAATCTCCTTTTTTAATAATCTGCCTCAGCTTCTCTTCTCTCAGCCTGGTATTACTTGATAGATTTTTGCTTCATTTATTTTTTCCTTAAAATGCATGTGACAGATCAGAATTCAGGAAGTACAAAACAAAATAATTCTCAACATATAGAATGGCTCCCCAGAAAACCAGGGTTGAAACCATATGCATGACTCAGAGATGGTCAGGAGAGGTGAAAGTTCATGTTAACCAGTAACCTAAAAAAAATTTCAGTCAAAAGTAAAAACCAGGGTGATACAAATGAGAAAATTTATTAAAAATGTGGGTCATGCTGAGAGATAAGTTAGTTGGGCTGGCAGGGCATCATACAGGCAGGATCAGGCAGGCGAAAAAGGAAAAGTAAAAACACAATTCAGACAATCTGGATCTATGAATGTGGAGACAGGGGTGCAGGCAAGTAGGGGGTCAGGTGATGGGGGTCAGGTCCAGGCGGATGGATATGAAATGACAGGAGAGTTAGTACATGGTAGGGAACAGAGCAGGGTTGAGAATCTGTGACTAAGCATTGGATAGCGATGTGACAAAAGATTAAGAAAAGCCAAACATGGTAGGCAAGGTTTTATTGTGGTTTGTTGTTGATCATTGTTATGATTAGTATCTTGTCACTGTATCTCTTACATGCATAAAATGAATGTAAAACATGTAAGACCTACTAAAATACTGATGTTCAGCAATTTTTATGTTTAACATGTTTACCATCTTAAGGCCCTGACACACCAAGCCGACGGTCGGCCGTCGACCAAAGTTGGGCCGTCGGTGAGCGTCTGTCGGCCTAGTTTTTGCAGTGTGTCCCACACCATCGGCCGTTTGGTGTCGGCGGCGTCGGCTTTTCAGGCGATTGAGCATGTTGAATCGGTGGCGGAGCTAGTCGGTGAAAGAGATCACTCTGATTGGCTGTTTAACACCATCGGCCGTTTGGTGTCGGCGGCGTCGGCTTTTCAGGCGATTGAGCATGTTGTATTGGTGGCGGAGCTAGTCGGTGAAAGAGATCACTCTGATTGGCTGTTTATGTTTTATTCCCTCGCCCCTGTAGCAAGTGAATCTGCCTGTAGTGAAACCAGGGCTAACCGGTGCTTCCTCCTCAGGCTCCACTTCACTCAGCTGCTTGACAGATCCGCTGCTTCTTCCCTCTTTAACCTGAATAACAAACCGGGGCTAGCTGGGAGAGGCTAGCGGAGCGTTAGCCGCAGCATGGCCGGAG
>NW_026081910.1:0-1863 GCF_006386435.1 Epinephelus moara | reverse complement strand
TTTATTTTATTTTATTTTATTTTTACCTGGAGGTCTTTAGTTGTCTGTGACTGGTATTTTCCTAAGGCTCTGCCTGAAAGATGGAGAGTCACTCATGGAGCAACCTTTTCATCCTCAACATATCCAACCACCAGTTGGATTACTTCTTTCTAGCTGCAGCTGCCCACAATTAAAATCCAGTTTTGGTTGTTTAGCCAATGTAGGGCTACAGCCAATGTCCGCGAATGAGGAGGGCTCACCTTTGGTGGAGTGGATTTCCTGGAGCTTCACATTGTTGCTCTGTTATTCATAGTAGGTGTATTTCCTGGAGCTTCACATTGTTGCTCTGTTATTCATAGTAGGTGTTTCAGACCAGAGGTTTGAGGATGTGTATTTCACAGTGGAAAGAGTTTTTGACTACCCTCAGCAGCATTGTTTTTATCATCTTTCCTCCCAACAAAATCAAAGTAATGTAAATATTTCCAGCCTCTAAGGTAAGTGTTTTAAATCTTTCAAACTGGCTTGATGCTTTGTGACATGCCTGTGCAGCATGGCGATCACAAAAATGAGTCCACTGATGTGTTTCATTTCAGTAGTGGGGTGATAACAAAAGTATCGTTGTGATGTGTTGGTTGGCTTTGGCGCTTTTTTTCTCCAAGTGAGGATTAGAATACATATATATGTATAGAATTATGTTATTTCTGAGTCTACAGCTGCTGCAAAAAGCAGCAAAACATCCTTTCATTTTCTAGTTATAGTTTACTTACATATGTAAGACCCGCCACTGTATGAAAAGAGATTACATAATCAGCCCTGAGCAAGAGTGACTGTCCGCTCTTGACCAATCAACAGACAGCAGCGTAGATACCCCAACAGAGGGATGACCAAAAATGGTGCACGGTAAAGAACAGTTCCATTGGTACCATCCACAACTTTTGACAGTGGAAAGCGAAAAAATTGCGAACACAACTGAACTGCACTGAGCTGAACTGGACTGCTTGGTGGAATGGGGCTTAATTCACATACCTCCATTAAATCTTCATTTATTGGGATAGTAAGTGATGCGTTGGCGACATTGTTGAGTATATCAACAATGGCACTGATGTCTAAAGGAGATGCAACCACTTCCTCGGTGAAACTGACAGTGACATTGCTGAGTTGGTCCAAGAATACTGGTAATGAATTGCTATTCAAGAACTGTGAGATTTAAAACAAACAGACAAAACAAAAATGTTAGTATCACACACTATCTCAAACATCAAATTAAAGTTGCTCTGTGTTTTGTGTTTGGATTTCATTGACAACTGGGAGTAGTACAGATCTGGTGCAGTGTGACACAGTAGCCCCTTTTAGATAGGAATTGTGCAAATTTTCAGGAAAGCCCAATCAGTCCTCTTTCAGCATTGGCAGTATAAAAGCAAAATCGGGGAGTGCAGCAAAATGCCGCCTACCTACTTTTGTTTATACAGAATGCGCCTTTTTCGGGGCAATGGGGGGCGTGAGCAAGTAACAAAACGTGTAGCTCAGTGTGTGACATAAACAGTGACGTGGGAGGGAAGCCGGGGCTGGTCAGTCCTTTGGCAATTCTCTCATAAGTCAGCCCGTTCTTCACCGTTCCCCGTCATTTGGAGGTTAATGGCCTCTTCGTTTGCGAGGGCAAGGAGGGCGCGCAGTTCTTTGTCTCCCCAGTTGCTCATCTTTACAGTGTCTGTCAGGTTTGCGTTTCCCTCTTGCTACTAGCTACTCATTCCTGCTATCAGCTGTTTCCTGTTAGTCCACCGCCAGTGGGTCGCACGTGCGGCGTCATCAACAGCTCCTCCCACAAGTCTTCAACAACCCCTCTCGTTGCAGAAGGCCGCCTCAGTCTTTTTAAACTAAAAGGGT
>NW_026081909.1:0-1010 GCF_006386435.1 Epinephelus moara | reverse complement strand
CCGACAATGAGGCTCTAAATAACACATTGTCTGCCGCGAAACGCGTTCATTTCACCAATATGTTTTTATGAATCACTAGAGTTGCTTGTCATCATCATCCGCGTCATTTATACTGACCTACTAACCTCTGCAAAAAAAACATCAGAGGCAATTCGTAAAGACAATCCTCTTTACCACCGAAACGTTCACCTTTCTGTTTCTCACTTTTTGTCACTGAGCACTGTGTAATAATAAATTCACGTTTTGCATAAGAAGTGCCTCTGCTTTTTGTGCAGTGTGCGGACCGTTCTACACAAGCGATGAGAAGAAACTAAAGAAATGTAAATTCTCATAGTTATTTACTTATCAAGCAAACAAATTCAAGGAAAATAAAAAATTTATGCATGTGTGTAGGCTACTTACTCAATCGAAAGTTGCCCGTTCGGTCCTGCAGGCTTTGGCTGGGTCTTCAGTTTACTTTTGGGACATGGAAAAAAACAGCCCGGTTGATCATAGAAGTGAAATCCTCTGTACTTGTGAGACAGTCATTTCTGGAGACATCCAGACGTGTATCTCCTGGCCTCAAATCCCACTCGGAGCAACGAAGGCATTCCTCCTCTGTTGGCATAGTGGAACATTGTCCACAAGAACACCACCAGTTAGCATCTATTCTCGGACGTGCAGCGGTTTGTTGTTCTCTGGCCAGCTGGTCCTCTCTCTGCCTCCGCATCCTCCTTTCAAAGAGCTCCTCATCCGTATACTCTGGCTCAAAACGATAAGGACGTCCATCATATTCAAAGTCGTCGTCCACAACCTCAAAATCTGACAAATATTCAGCTGTTTCAAAAAACTAACAGTAGCAAATTCCAAAACAAGTTTCGCAGCACATAATGTGTTATTTAGAGCCTCATTGTCGGTGCCCCGATCATTCCCACTATATGGATGTATGCGGCTCTCGCGGATCTAAATATCTTCCGAAGGACTCCAAATGACACCCAACTTATCTGGGTGAGTAAACAACTGTATTTAAT
>NW_026081908.1:0-1144 GCF_006386435.1 Epinephelus moara | reverse complement strand
AGCATGTCGTCTATAATCATGAAAAAAAGTCATACTGTAGCATGTCGTGCAAAATCGTGAATAAAAGTCATAGGTAGCATGTCGTGCAAAATCGTGAATAAAAGTCATAGTATAGAAATGTCGTCCAAAATCGTGAAAAAAAGTCACAGTATAGCATGTCGTCCAAAATCGTGAATAAAAGTCATAGTATAGCATGTCGTCCAAAATCGTGAATAAAAGTCATAGTGTAGCATGTCGTGCAAAATCGTGAATAAAAGTCAAAGTATAGCAATGTCGTCCAAAATCGTGAATAAAAATCATAGTATAGCATGTCGTCCAAACTCGTGAAAAAAAGTCATAGTATAGCATGTCGTACAAAATTGTGAATAAAAGTCATAGTGTAGAAATGTCGTCCAAAATCGTGAATAAAAGTCATAGTGTAGCATGTCGTCCAAAATCGTGAAGAAAAGTCATAGTATAGCATGTCGTCCAAAATCTTGAATAAAAGTCATAGTGTAGCATGTTGTGCAAAATCGTGAATAAAAGTCATAGTATAGAAATGTCGTCCAAAATCGTGAATAAAAGTCATAGTTAGAAATGTCGTCCAAAATCGTGAATAAAAGTCATAGTGTAGCATGTCGTCCAAAATCATGAAAAAGAGTCATAGTATAGCATGTCGTCCAAAATCATGAAAAAAAAGTCATAGTATAGCATGTCGTCTATGATAATGAAAAAAAAGTCATAGTGTAGCATGTCGTCCAAAACCGTGAAAAAAAGTCATAGTATAGCATGTCGTCTATAATCATGAAAAAAAATCATAGTGTAGAAATGTCATCCAAAATCATGAAAAAAAGTCATAGTATAGCATGTCGTCTATAATCATGAAAAAAAAGTCATAGTGTAGAAATGTCGTCCAAAATCATGAAAAAAAGTCATAGTGTAGAAAGAAATGTCGTCCAAAATCATGAAAAAAAGTCATAGTGTAGAAATGTCGTCCAAAATCGTGAATAAATGTCATAGTATAGCATGTCGTCTATAATCATGAAAAAAAGTCATAGTGTAGCATGTCGTGCAAAATCGTGAATAAAAGTCATAGTATAGAAATGTTGTCCAAAATCGTGAATAAAAGTAATAGTATAGCATGTCGTCCAAAATCGTGAAAAAA
>NW_026081907.1:0-3394 GCF_006386435.1 Epinephelus moara | reverse complement strand
AGCACAACACATGAAGGTCCAGGCCCGACGCACAAAGAGGCAGATTAAGGAGCAGTTTAAGAAGCTTCACCAGTTTCTAAAAGAGGAAGAGGAGGCCAGGATGGCTGCACTGAGGGAGGAAAAGGAGCAGAAGAGTCAGATGATGAAGGAGAAGATGGAGGCTCTGAGCAGAGAGATAGCAGCTCTTTCATACACAGTCAGAGCCACAGAGGACGAGCTGAGAGCTGAAGACGTCTCATTCCTGCTCAACTACAAGGCTGCAGTGGACAGAGTCCAGCAGCGCCCCCTGCTGGATGATCCACAGCTGCTCTCAGGAGCTCTGATAGACGAGGCCAAACACCTGGGCAACCTTACCTTCAACATCTGGAACAAGATGAAGGACATGGTCTCCTACACTCCTCTGATTCTGGACCCAAACACTGCTCGTCCAAACCTCATCCTGTCTGAAGATCTGACCAGTGTGAGAGAAGCAGAGGAGGAACAGCAGCTTCCTGATAATCCAGAGAGGTTTGATGAGTTTCCCTGTGTCCTGGGCTCTGAGGGCTTTAACTCAGGGACTCACAGCTGGGATGTCGAGGTTGGAGACAGTACAGTCTGGTTTCTGGGTGTGTTAGCAGAGTCTGTCCAGAGAAAGGGATACATACAGTCTGGATTATGGGTAATATGGTTCCTTAAAGGTAAATACTTAGCATGGTCACCATCAGCTCCACCCACTGATCTCAAAGTGCAGAAGAAGCTCCAGAGGATCAGAGTGAATCTGGACTGGAACAGAGGAAAGCTGTCGTTCTCTGATCCTGATACTAACACACACATACACACCTTCACACACACTTTCACTGAGAGGGTGTTTCCATACTTTAGGACTGCTGCTAAAGTGAAGATATTACCACTGAAGGTCTGTGTGACAGTGGAACAGAACAGTNCTGAGATCAATAATGCTTCTTTTCTTAACACAATAATAATATTAATGTTATTAGTATTAGTAATATTATGTAGTTAACCCTTTAACAGACACAACTAATTAGTGGCACAGCTGATTTTAATTCATTAAAGATTCTCCTGAAAATGTTTCTTTGCATTAGTCTGTTTTATAGTCTGTCATTATAACTGGCTGAGGATGGAGGGAGCGGTGACTGATGACAACACCAATGTGGTGAAAAGAGAAACTGATAGTAAGTGTCATTCTGAAAAAAATGTGAAATAAAAAAAATGATTTTGGCGATTGGGCTGATATTCCTTTCACATATTATTCCATGTCATGTTTCCCTTTCCTGCAGTATTCCAAGCTACGCTTTTGCTGCAACATTCTGTGGTTCATTTTACAAATAATATTCAATGCCACCTATTTACTGTACATACTGCCACTCTCAAACAATACTCCTCTTTACCCTTTCCCTTGCTATTTCATGGTCCTCTATTCCCAGAATGTTCACAGGATTTTACTGAATCATATTTTAACTCCTTCACTTCATTCAGCCTTCATCTAAACTACTTTTGAACTGTTGCATCAGTCTTTATATCCAGCAATAAATCAGTACTTTGGAATGGGGCTGGGTGGTGGTGGGGATTGGTGGGTAAAAGGATTAATATTTCTGTTTAAAAAAAACAAACATGACGCTGTGCTACTGTGCCTGTACATATGCAAATTGTTGAATAAAATTTGGTCAAAAAAAAAAAAAAAAAAAAAAAAAAAGCGTCATACCGGCTTAGATGTCGCCTCGGTCAACAAGGTCTGCGTAAGATGTTGAGGAACCAGGTGACATGAGGAGAAATGGGAAACTGGGACTTTAACTGGTTGGTGTCCTATTTGAAACCTCAAAGCCTCCGTACATGCGAGCTCCAGGTAGAGACAGTGCCGATACTACCTTTCCTAGCACATTCACCATACTCTATTTCACACGCTACATAGCATAACTCCAATATAAGTTAAAGTTAAAGGAGATAGATAAACTCACAGGATCAGCAAACACACTCACCTTGCAGCATGGCCTCAAACAAAAGGGATTCAAATAGGCCACTCCCACACTTAAATACTTCCTCTTCCTGGATTTCCTCCTGAGAGGAAGTGGATCTCTCCACCTGATCTCAAGGAGTTATGTACTCTGCTTAGTAGTTCTGCTACTAAGTGCTCCCCACACCAACCCAATAACCTCCTTTACCTTACTTAGGCATGGCTTTCTCAGCCAAAACAGCACTGACACCTTCAACAAACCCAGGCTCCATACATTCAATTCAATTCAATTCAATTTTATTTATAAAGCTCAATATCACAAATCACAATTTGCCTCACAGGGCTTNTGTGTCATACGGATTACTGTTAATTTATTATGTTGATCTGTTCTGTACAACATCTAGGCCTATTGCACGTCTGTCTGTCCTGGACGAGGGATCCCTCCTCGTGCTCTTCCTGAGGTTTCTACCGTTTTTTCCCCCATTAAAGGGTTTTTTTGCGGAGTTTATGGCTTTGATCAGCAAATAATAATGTGACTTGGGATGTACGCCAAACGCTGGCTCCGTTATGCAGCAGATCCAGCTGTGTTGCCCATAGGTGCCGCCGTCACCAGAATAGGACGTCGCTTTATGTGACACTTCAGAGTAAGGCCGTCTCATGTCTCTTAATCAGCAATCCTCGCTCATCACTCCTAACTCCTGACTCCTTAAATGTTTTCCTAAGTGGGAGGGACTAAACAGTTAGGTAAGGTGGCTAGTTGAGGTGGTTAGGAGTAATTTTAAGGGACTTGGGACGTACCCAAGGAGTTATGTACTCTGCTTAGTAGTTCTGCTACTAAGTGCTAAGTACTAAGTGCTAAGTACTAAGTACTAAGTGCTCCCCGCACCAACCCAATAACCTCCTTCACCTTACTTACGCATGGCTTTCTCAGCCCAAACAGCACTGACACCTTCAACAAACCCAGGCTCCGTACATGCGAGCTCCAGGTAGGCTATATATATATATATAAAACTATTAAATAAAATAATTCATTATTTTCTATGATATTTTTGTCACATACAGGTACGCAATGATGAGAGTTGGATAACATGTATATTAATGTTGTCTAATATCAAGTCTCTATTTGATCATGTGACAAGACGACACGATCCGGGAGCTAGTTTGGGCACAAAATCTGTCGAGACTGACGAGCTGAGCGCATCTACAAGTCCAGCGAGCAGTCAGGCCTTTAAACATAAAAGCTGCAGCAAGAACAGATGAGAGAGAAACCAACAAGAGGAAAAGGTTTCCTAAATTAGATTCCTTTGGCTTCTTTATAAACAGTTGGCAGTGGTGTGTGTGTGACCAGTATAACAAGTAATTAGTGTGCACCAGGGCCAGTCACAATAACGTGCACTGGGGCCCGTGGTAACTACCTTATGCCACTGATCCACATTGACACAA
>NW_026081906.1:434-2942 GCF_006386435.1 Epinephelus moara | reverse complement strand
CCTGATAATAAGGAGTCAGTCCTGACTTGAACATCTTTGATAATTCACCTTTTTTCATCATCACTCAGAATTACACAACAGGAACTACTTTTTCGAGAACCTTAAATTGATTTGAAAATTAGGCATAGGGCACACAGACTTGTTACTGAAACAAAGAGAGAGACATGAAGTCAAAATAAACCAAATGAGCAAATAAGCAGAGGCTGGAGCTGCTGGGAGAAAAGAAAAGAAACATTGATAGTGATAGTGAAATCAACACAAATACCAGTAAGGGGGATTAAAAGATGGTCTCTGTCTCATAACTGGTACTACAAAGCTGGTTATCAACTAGTTCAGTCCACTCTGGGTTTTCGCATCCAGTCATGAGCACGTTCATGTGAAAGAGACGGGGTGTTAATTATGAGCGACATCATCAGAACCATGAATGAAGGAGGCTGCTTCATATCACATGTGATGAAACGGTACCAAAAGGGTTTGTGACTGCAAGTCAGTAAAATGTCAGTGGCATGGGATATGAATAACAATCTGCAATCTTCAATCAGAGAGTCAAGGAATATTGAAAATGCTTATCAAAGATTCACTGTCGGCTAACACTTAAATTACATGCAGGAACCACTGAGCTATGGGCCTGTGTGACATTAGTATGGAGTATTCTTGCAGTTTAGATGTGCCGAGCCCACTTGTTTTTATCCGGCCAAAGGGGGGCGGGTTTGCTAATACGGTCTTCTTAGTTGTAAAATAGGCTTATTACTTTATTTTAAAGGAAACTTAATGCTTCCATTATACGAGATCATATACTTTAACATGTTACGTGCAACAGACACATACTCTTCCCATTATGGTCAAAATCGGTTCTTATCATCCAACTAAAATGAATACAATTATTACACCGCGTGTATCAGCAAAGTACATGTACAGCCTAAACTGCTTCAAATACACACACTCTAGACTAACCTATAGTTGCAACATATAATGAAAAACAAAATGAGGAAGCACATATTCATGAAAACAAGTTGATTAATAAAGCCAACTATATTTTAACTCTAAATATAATATGGGGCTCCTTATGGGAACCCACTTTAACTGCCTTCACAAGATGGCAGTATGGCTCCATGTTAAATAAAGGAATTAAAATCTTTAATTCATAATTCCCTTAATTTTTGCCATTTTTTTATATACTTTATTAATCCCCAAGGGGAAATTCAATTTTTCACTGTTTGTCAATTACACACAGGTCCGAACACACACATGCACAAACAGGACCTATACATGCACTAAGTGGAGAGATGTCAGAGTGGGCTGCCCATAACAGGCGCTCAGAGCGGTTGGGGGTTTGGTGCCTTGCTCAGGGGCACCTCGGCAGTGCCCAGGAGGTGAACTGGCACCTCTCCAGCTACCAGTCCACGCTCCATATTTTGGTCCGGACGGGGACTTGAACAGGCGACCCTCCAGTTCCCAACCCAAGTCCCTATGGACTGAGCTACTGCCGCCCCAATGTTATAACATGTTATGTATAACAATGTTATAACATGGATAAAATGTATAATTTCACTTCCAACAGACATTTCAAGTTTGTCACACAGAAACATTTGGTAAGAGAGGGGAGGGCGTGATTTCCCCGGGGCAATGCAAATGGACAGGATGTGGTTGAGAAAAGAAGCATTGTCTCACGACAACTAGTCGGTCGTTCATCACCGCGTTTTTCCCCAAGGCTGGATACTTTAAGATGGCAGCTGAAACTTGAGGGATCCCAAGTGACCTTTTACCTCCTTTTGGCTGGAGGATGGCTGAAAGAAGTGTTCGTCCAGTCTGGGGAAATACAGGGGTTGAGTCCTAAACATTTGACCCCCGGTGGTCTTGTGGGTCTTGTTCATTGATAATACTGATTCAAAGGAAGTACAGAAAGGCTGTTGCTCTACACATGCTAACATAAGGAACATATGCTACGTGAGTTAGAAAGCAAACTTACTGAGTCCTGTGGTGGCACTATGGTGGATACTGTTGCTGTCGCCAATGATGCACCGCTGAAATTCTGAACTGCGGCCAAAATGGCCCTTCCATTGTTTCCAGCTAAGTCGCCGCACATGTTGGCATGTTGCCAAGCAAGGATGGGACACTAAAAACTCAAAGTAATGTCAAATAAAATATTCCCAAACATGGTTTCTGTCATTGTAGGTAGTTCTTATCACGCTGATGGATGTTCAAGCATTGATTTTCTCCAATTGCTTTGGTTTTAATTCATCATTTCATGCTATAAATACAGTCTGACCACCCGGGCTTTTATTTTGGTACTTCCCGTAACCAGCAGTGTGCATTTGCATATAAGCTAAATATTTAGTTTCCCAAAGCACATTTAGGTTTAATATTTAGATTTAACACTTAACATTTAGATTTAGATTTTAGATTTAGATTTAGATTTAACATCTTACTATCTTCTTACTATATAAAGACGAAAACGGTGTGTGTGTGTGTGTGTGTGTGTGTGTGTGTGTGTGTGTTGTGTGTGTG
>NW_026081906.1:0-375 GCF_006386435.1 Epinephelus moara | reverse complement strand
TCTGTGTGTGTGTGTGTCTGTTCCACATTTTCCTCCTCACTGACTCGGTCAACCCATGTGAAATTTGGCACAGTGGTAGAGGGTCATGGGAGGATGCGAATGAAGCAATATTACATCACACATTTGCATCAAGAACCCATAACTTCCGGTTTTATAGATTTTCCGCCATTTTGGATTTTTTGAAAAACACTTCAAATGGATCTCTTCCTAGGAAGTTTGAGCGATCTGCATGAAACTGGGTGAACATAATCTAGGGACCAATATCTAAAGTTCCCTCTTGGCAAAAGTTGGAAAACTTAGTGAAACTGAGCTTCTATACGGCAATGACTTTAACTATCTGCTTTTCAGCGTGCTACCTCAACTACTAATGTACAG
>NW_026081905.1:0-1198 GCF_006386435.1 Epinephelus moara | reverse complement strand
CTATTTGAAAACTTTTTCGGACATGCTATACTATCACTTTTTTCATTATACTATACTATTTTGTTTTTTACACTTTATTTCGACATGCTGTACTACGACTTTGAAAACTTTTTTGGACATGCTATACTATGACTTTTTTCATTATCCCATACTATGATTTTTTTTACACTTTATTCTGACATACTATACTTTGAGTATTTGAACTTTTTTGACTTACTATAATATGACGTTTTGCGACATACTGTACTGTGACTTTTTTTTAACACTTTATTCGACATGCTGTACTACGACTTTTTGAACACTTTTTTGAACATGCTATACTATGACTTTTTTCATTATACTATACAATGATTTTTTTTTACACTTCATTCTGACATACTATACTATGACTANAATGATTTTTTTTACACTTTATTCTGACATACTATACTTTGAGTATTTGAACTTTTTTGACTTACTATAATATGACGTTTTGCGACATACTGTACTATGACTTTTTTTTAACACTTTATTCGACATGCTGTACTACGACTTTTCGAAAACTTTTTTGAACATGCTATACTATGACTTTTTTCATTATACTATTCAATGATTTTTTTTACACTTTATTCTGACATACTATACTATGACTATTTGAACACTTTTTTTGACATACTATAATGTGATGTTTTTCGACATGCTATACTATGACTTTTTTCATTATAGATGTTTTTCGACATGCTATACTATGACTTTTTTCATTATACTATACTATTTTGTTTTTTACACTTCATTTCGACATACTATACTTTGAGTATTTGAACACTTTTTTGACATACTATACGATGACATTTTGCGACATACTATACAATGGCTTTTTTAACACTTTTCGGACATACTATACTATTTGAAAACTTTTTTGGACATGCTATACTATGACTTTTTTCATCATGCTATACTATGTTTTTTTTTTCACAATTTTTTCGACACACTATAGTATGACTATTTGAACACTTTTTTGACATACTATACTACGATATTTTGCGATATAATATACTATGACTTTTTTCAACACTTTTTTCAACATGCTATACTATGACTTTTTTCACTATACTATACTATGATGTTTTGCGACATACTGTACCATGACTTTTTTTAACACTTTATTCGACATATTGTACTAATACTTTTTGAACACTTTTTCGACATGCTATACTAT
>NW_026081904.1:0-1170 GCF_006386435.1 Epinephelus moara | reverse complement strand
GAATATTTGAATAGGCTATAACAAATATCTAGAAAAGCCGAACTATCACGTTATTATCATTATTATTATTATTGGTGGGAAATTATAACGGAGGAATATATTTGCCGTTTTAATATCAAGAACACTTCCGGGTTTTGTGTGTATACAGGAATGTTAAAGATATCATTGAGGAAAACGAGGTTGACGTGACGTGATTGAATCAGGGAATCCGTGTGTCCACCACGGGAGAGGACCCTAATTGACTTTACATTGGCATTGTTTTCGTGGTGGCAGCACGTAATTTCAACCCATTACGTGCTGCCACCACGGAATGCGGTGTTAAGAGGTCGTGGTCATTTCACGTATTTCTGTGAGATCAGGTTGGAATAAAGGCTCAATAATATAAGCTGACAGGCTAGGTGGTGACCGCAGACACCGATACACGTTGCTGTAACATCTAGTCCCTGAGTATAGTTATGTTTTTCTGTCTTTATGCATTTTTGGTTACTTCCTGTTTTATTTTGTATTTACCTCTCATTCCAGATCCTCACCTCCTGTCCTCCTGTGTTTCCCGCCTTGTGTGATTACCTGCCCCGCCCTGATTAGTGTCACCTGTGTCTCATTATCCCACCTTCCCTTGTGTATTTAGCCTGTGTGCATCCCTTTGTCTCTGCCAGTTCGTCTTTTCAGTTCTCTGTAAGCGTCCCAGCCTTTTTCCCAGTGTTAGTCTCGTGAGTGTATGATCCAATTCTGTTTTTTGGACCCTGCCTCTGCCTTAGCATTTTTGGATACCTCTGCCTTGTCTGACTGTCTTCCTGTGTACCGAACCTGCCTTCTTCATTAAAGACTTTTGATTTGAACTGAACCTGAGTTGAGTCCTGCTCTTGAGTCCTATCAGTTCAACCTTAACAGCTGCTGACAAGCTAGGTGGTGACCGTAGTGATCGCAGACACAGATACCCGCTAATTAGTGCTAATATATAAACTTAAATAAAATAATACTAGAATTTCCGAATTTCACTTACCGAAAAACCTGGAGCACATAACGTTACTTCTTGGACGGTCTGATGGTATAATTAATCGAACAGCAAGCCATATTACTCCAATATTTGACTGAAAAAATATCCAAAAGGCACAAACACGGCTGAGAGGACAGGTTCAATGCCTTGAACATGGGCACGAATTGGCTGAG
>NW_026081903.1:0-1267 GCF_006386435.1 Epinephelus moara | reverse complement strand
ACAGGCTGCATACACCGTGGCGCATGCGCACTCATGTGCTTAGCCTTTATTTACGGTGCGTATGTACCCATTATCAGTGTGTGTGTGTGTAAATTGTGTGTGTGTGTGTACAGATTTTTGATGTGTTTTGCCCTGTTTCGGTGCATATGTGCCAATCGTCAGTGTGTGTGTGTGAGTACACTGTAAGTGTGTGTGCAGATTTTTGATGTGTTTTGCCCTGTTTCGGTGCATATGTGCCAATCGTCAGTGTGTGTGTGAGTACACTGTAAGTGTGTGTGCAGATTTTTGATGTGTTTTGCCCTAAACGGCCTCCCATAGAATATTGATTAGTTATACGATTTTTATTGATTTCTAAATTAATTCAGGAGGAGAGAAGAAAAAACTGCCGGCAACGGCTGAATCTCCTTGTCAGGGCAGCGTCCCTAGCAACGCTGGGCTACATAGCAACGGTCATTACACAGTAATATCAGACCTCTGAATGCCGTGACTGACCAATCAGAATAGGCTACAGCATTTAATAGAGCCGTGTAATAAATCATATATAACACACAGGCTGCACGTGTTCAACAACAGACGTCTAAATCAGGACTATAACTCGATAAATTGAAAGACCTTCTTTTGCTCTTCTTCTTCACAGTCCAGTCTGACAGGCTGCAATAATAATATATTTCAGTCCCTCTGCAGCCTGGACTGTAACGTGTCTCTGTATCATGATGTGGTTGATTATTATTTCAGTCCGACACAATTCAAGTAACGTGTTAATAGACCTAACTATCAATAACTATTTTACACATTCATAAGTTGTTGTTTTTTGGCAGTTGAAAAACACTTCAACGTCACGTCTGTATTAATCAGTGAAGTCTGATGATGTCTGCACCCAGGTCCACCTGAGGCCCCCTGTGGACTGGATGTGGGTTTGGAGCCCTCAGCGCTCCCAGACTTCCCGGGAACGTGCCGCAAAGTCTGCAAGTCTGCGAGTACGGTGAAGTGCGGACATTTGGATTCAGCCAGAAACACAGCAGGCGGAGGAGCCGTCACAGGTTTCATGTCTCCACCCACTCCATGGTGGAGTTGATATCTTATCAGAGTGATGTCTGATTGAATCCTCACTAGGTGTGATAAATAATTGGTCCTGAGGCTGGACGACAAGTTTGATTATAGATTCATTAACACCTTTGGGTCACTACAGTTGTGTTGTTTGATATTGTATGACCCACAGGAGCAGTGTGAATACATCTCCGGAGCCTTTGTGCTCCACTGTCTCTCA
>NW_026081902.1:5881-8071 GCF_006386435.1 Epinephelus moara | reverse complement strand
GTCCTCTGATGTTCTGTGATGTCCTCTGATGTTCTGTGATGTTTTGTGATGTTCTGTGATGTCCTCTGATGTTCTGTGATGTCCTCTGATGTTCTGTGATGTTCTGTGTTGTCCTCTGATGTTCTGTGATGCTCTGTGTCGATCGCCATGTTGAGAACTCGTCTGTTCATTACAGGTTGAAACCTTCAGATATCAAATGTTCTCTTAGTTCTTCAGGGACGATTCTGATGTTCAGCCTCCTGCTTTTCAAACGGTCTGTTTCAGCTCTAAAAGTTCTTCACTTCTGTTTCCAGGTTCTCAGCGGTTCTTTGTAACTTCAGCACTCAGCATTCACACAAACTGAAATAGCGCTGGTTCTGATCTCAGTTCCGATCAACAGATTATCACCAATAACACCATCACGTGTCTTTCAGGTCGTCCTGACGGCGTTTCAACTGCAGAAAGATGTGAAACTGAAAAGTTCTCCAGCTGATCTGGTCACAGAGACCGACCAGCAGGTTGAGAAGATCCTCATCTCTGCCATCAGGAACCGATTCCCACAGCACAGGTTCTACTGAGTTCTGCTGAGTTCTACTGTAGGAACAGATTTGAAAAGTATAACTCCTGCTCTCTCTTTGGTTGATGTATTAGGTATTCATGTTCTCCAGCAAATGACATCAGCTCTGTGAGGTCACACAGCAGACAGGAAGTGAGCAGGTAAAACGTTCCGTTGTTTGACCTCTGACCTTTGACCCCCAGGTTCATCGGGGAGGAATCTGTAGCTGCGGGTGAGCGTCTGGAGCTGACTGACAGTCCCACCTGGATCATCGACCCCATCGACGGGACTGTGAACTTTGTACACAGGTGAGAGGCTCCGCCCACACTGTGATGTCACAGAGTGGAGGGTCACACCTGCTGACATCACAGATCCAGTCAGATGTGTGTTCAGTGTCTGAAGTGTCGTTTCCTCTGACAGGTTTCCTTTTGTGGCTGTCTCCATTGCCTTCACTGTCAACAAGCAGGTAAACTCACCTGTTAGGGAGGGGTCAGAGGTCAGGGGGCAGGGCTCAGACAAGAAGTGGTCTAACATGTTGTTGTTGTTGACAGACGGAGTTTGGGATTGTTTACAGCTTAGTGGAGGACAAACTCTTCCACGCTCAGAGAGGAAGAGGAGCGTTCCTGAATGGAGAACCGCTGCATGCGTCTGCACAAGAAGGTGACAACACACACACACACACACACACACACACACACGTGACTTCACACATGGTCACTGATTCGTTGTGACTGTTCTGTCTCATCCAATCAGACATCAGCAGCTGTGTGGTGGTGACAGAGATTGGGGCGGAGCGTGACGACCTTGCTTTGTCCACCATGACCTCTAACATCTTCAGACTGTTGAAACTGCCGGTACACGGGTGAGGCCAGAACACGCCACCGTCAGCTCTGCTGCCAAACATACATGTGGACGTTATTAATACAGTGTTCACGTGTATGTTGTATGTTCCAGTATTTATGTGTCCAAGGGTGGAAATTCCATTTCATTGTTGGAGGGGACCAACAACAAAGTTGCAGTCAACTTTACTGTTGTTACCCATATAAATGGAGCCGGCACGGTCAAACGTCTTTAATAATTATATTAAAGAAATAATAATGTTTAGAACAGCGTCTCTTATCAATACAGTAGCACCTACATAAAGACTTTTAATACGTTCAACCTGCATCACCAAGAATGACCAGCAAGTGGCAGTGTACATCGTTGTTCTTATTGTAAAGATTGAAAATCAAGATGAAGATAGTTTCAGTTTGATTTGATCTTGTCATCATATGTTTATGTGGTTATGTGTATGACTGCTGCATTCACACTGAAGATTCAGCTGCGAGGAAAACAAGTGAACAAAACTCTGTCAGGTTACAACTGGTCACGTCTTTTATTCTGTAGAGAAGTAGAAGTAAATAAAGTAGTTACTTACTGGAGCTCAGTTTCCTCTGCTCTGATCCACAGTCAGTCCTGCCAAGTGCTGCTGTGTGCCGCTGTATGTATACGGACCAAGCCACTGTGAATCTTTTTAAAGTTATAAATGCATCACATTGTGTATATAATTGGCAGAAGTGCTTTAACTTATTATATTGTTATATAGTTTAAAATTGTTTGGGGGGGGGGGGGGGGGATTCCCCGTTTTTCCAAAGAAGGGTTTCCGCCTATTTGTC
>NW_026081902.1:0-5812 GCF_006386435.1 Epinephelus moara | reverse complement strand
GGGGGGGGGGGGGATTCCCCGTTTTTCCAAAGAAGGGTTTCCGCCTATTTGTCGTATGTTTCAGAATCCGTGTGTCGTCACCTCTTTGACGTGTTGTCAGCGTGTTTGTCGTATGTTCCAGTATCCGTGTGTCGTCACCTCTTTGACGTGTTGTCGGCGTGTTTGTTGTATGTTCCAGAATCCGTGCGTTGGGAACGGCAGCGGTCGACATGTGTCAGGTGGCGACGGGCGGAGCTGACGCCTATTACCACATTGGGATGCACTGCTGGGACATCGCTGCATCGGCCATCATCGTACAGGAAGCCGGAGGCGTGGTAATGGATACTGACGGTCTGTACCTGACATGTGATGTCATATCTCACCTGTGAGTACCTGTCGGGGGCGTGTCCTTCTCTTATCGGTCTGTTTGTCCGCAGGCTCAGAGTTCGACATGATGTCACGGAGGGTCATCGCTGCCAGCTCTGCCGCTGTGGCTAATCGTATCGCTCAGGTTGTCGAGGCGTTTCCCTGTCGCCGTGACGATGATGACCTGTGCAGATGTGTCTGTGGAGCATCAGGTGTAAACGGCGTGTAGGTCAGCTGACAGGAAGTCTGGCTCTGGTGTTTCTGCTGAGTGTTGTAGCTCCTGGCTGACACCATGAGGACTGGTCTGTTCAGTCTGAAGTCTACTTCCTGAGCTGTGAGGACGCAGAGAGACACACGTTGGACACGTCACGCTGACCCTGAAAACAAATCTGATTTGAAATCAATAAAAGTGAATCAATAAAGAAGTCTGTGATCTGTCAGTTCTCCTCAGTGTGACACATGACACATGTATGTTACAGTCCCCCGTCTTTAACTCTCACACACACTGATGCTTTTCACACGCCACACGTTCACTGGTGAGTCATGAGACAGATGAAGGACAACACACGGACACTCAGCTGATCTGTGTCTCTGATTAAACACTTTATTTATTAATAAACGTCTCGTTGTCAATCTGTTTTGTGTCTCTGCCCTCCCTGACACACACACACACACACACACACACACACACACACACACACACACACACACACACCATGGTTCAATAACAAAAAAAAAGATAAAACCAGTTGATGTGAAGTCTGTATGTCTATGGACGGAGCTGCAGTATGAGGATATCACCAGCAGGAGGCAGCACAACTCTGCTGCAGGAGGAAGAAGAAGAAGAAGAAGAACCCGGAAGTGTGGAGCCGCTGATCCGCAGCGGATCATCATCAGACTGAGCTCAGGTGAGATTTATACTGTTGTTTTATTGTGTTGTTGTTGTTGTTGATGATGTTGTTTACAGTTCAGTTCCGGCTCCCTGACGTGTTCAATGACGTAGGTGACCTCTCTGTGAGCGCTGTTCAGAACTGTTCTTGACTTCCCTTCCACCAGACTCCATTCACAAATCTGCTGATTTAAAGACGCTTGATTTTTAACGACGCAGCCTGACGTCACGGACAGGTGACGGCTCCCTGACACGTCATCACGTACCGTAGGTGACTTCGGCTTATTAATAATCTATCACACAAAACCTTAATAAACCTACAAACAGCTGAACAGACCTGCGGACAGTTCACTGCAACACTCATATTGATCTGTTATTGATATTCATATTGATCTGTTATTGATATTCATATTGATCTGTTATTGATATGAATATTGATCTGTTATCGATATTCATATTGATCTGTTATCGATATTCATATTGATCTGTTATCGATATGAATATTGATCTGTTATCGATATTCATATTGATATGAATATTGATCTCTTATCGATATTCATATTGATATGAATATTGATCTGTTATCGATATTCATATCGATCTGTTATCAATATTCATTGCCTCACAGGGCTTTGATTTGATTTGATTTGATTTGATTTATTCACACACACACACACACACACACACACCGGTAAATCAACATGCAGGCATGAAGTTAACAGCGTGTGTGAATCAGGAAGCTATTGAAAGCTTTTAGAGGGAGCCTGGGTATTTTGGAAACAAAACAATATACAGTACATGGTAAACTTGGCTAAAAACATCATACATAGCAACAAACACAGAGACGTGAGCTTTCTTGGAGCACATGACTTCAGGACATAACAAAATAGTTAAATATATGAACTTAGTAGTTTGATTTTTAGCATTTTCTTAAATGTGGAGATGGATTTCAAGACTTTCAAGCACTCATCAAACTCGTTCCAGAGCAGCGGATGCCTGCAAGCAATGGACAAGCTAGTACTTGTAAGTCTTCTCTTTTTTCCCAGTGATGAGATGTTTTTTCCTGGTGTCATAAGCATGACCAGGGCTGCAGACTGGGACAAGCTCAGACAACCATAAATTTGTTTTATGGATTATCTGGAACATCATACATGCAGTTTGATACAGATTTATCTCTGTGAGCCGGAGGAGACCAAAGCAATGGAAGAGAGGGCTTGTGGGGGCATTATATTCGGACCAAGACACAGCTCGAATGATCTTTTTTTGAAGACTTTCTAATTTTTTTTAAATAACTGGGGAAGGTATTGCTCCATATGACATTACAGTAGTTGATATGTGGTTCAAACAGAGTTTTGTACAGAGAAAGAAGTGCTGATAAAGGAAGGTGATACCTTATTTTGAAAAAAAGATTTAGATAATTTGGAAATTAAATGTTCTATATGCAGTTTAAAATTTAAGGACTCATCTATGAGGACCCCAAGGAACTTTGTTGAGGCTACTCGAGTTAACTCCTTATCATTTATTTTGAGTCATATGTGATCCATATCAGATGGCTTTTTATTGGATAAAAAGACAATGAAATTAGTCTTGCTGATGTTGAGAGATAACTTATTACATTTGAACCAAATATCTATTTTCTATAATTCAGCGCTGAGTAATTCCTGTAATTCAAAAGTATTTGTATGCTATGTGCCCTTCCTCTAATCATGGTTCAATTTCCCCAGTAATACATCAAAATCAACTGTGCAAACGCCTTTGAGAGATCTAAAAAGATGCCAACACCACAATTTCCCTTATCAACTGCATCGTTAATCTTTTCAATGAGATCTAAAATAGCCATGCATGTTGAACTCTTTTTCCTGAAGCCATACTGAGAACTAGAGAGAATATGCAGCTTATCCAAATAATCACTTAGTCTATTATACACAGTACTTTAGATAAAGCTGGTAAAACAGAGACTGGATGGTAATTACTGATATCATTTTTGTCACCAGTTTTGTAAATAGGAATGATTCTGGCAATTTTTGTAATTTTTGGCACAACACCATGAAGTAAAGGCAAATGAATACAATGAGCAAAGTTTTTTATAGCTATCAAGATTTTACTGCATATCCCATCAGCCCCTGCTGTATGAGAATTATTCATGTTTTTGATAATTTCTTTAAGTTCTTGTCAGTGATGGACCTAGATGATTGTGTAACTCTGGTATAGGTACTGATGGTCGGAAAAAACAAGTGTAGAATATTGCTAAAATCATTTGTAATTGTATCATTCTAAGAGATGTCTATGTTAAAGTCCCCAAGGAGTATGAATTTATTGTTTTTCCTGTTTACTGCATAAAGGGTTTCCTCACTACTACTGCATAAAGTTTACCCATGAAGTCAAAAGGGTTGAGTCAGGTGGACGATAGATTGCTCCAATGATAAGATTATAACCTTTATTAATGTTGATATTGATGAAAAGCCAGTACCCGGTTATCACAAACATTAGCCTGGAGTCTGGAGTTTACATACATATACTCCTCCACATGTTCTGCCCAATCTGTTTTTATGGTAAAATCTGAAACCCTCTAATTTCAGAGTATCTATGTATGACTTATCATTTAACCAAGTTTCACTCCAGGCATTAACATCACAATCACACCCAGTAAAGGAAAGTAGAGAGGCTAAGTTATCGTGGTTTTTAGACAGACTTCTGATATTAAGATGCAGCACAGAAAAGTTGTTATGGGCACTTAAAGGGATAGTGCACCCAAAAATGAAAATTCAGCCATTATCTACTCACCCAAATATCTCTGAGTTGTTTGGGGCCAAGAACAATAACTTCAGTTTTGTCTGAATTTAACATCAGGAAATTGGTGCTCATCATGTCAGTGTCTGTAACGACTAACAACCAGTCTGAGCTACATTTTGTCTTCAGCAACTGTGTGTTGAACACTTGACCAGAGCAAAAAGGAATTGTTCCTGTTGCCATGGTTACCATTGATATGAGAAATAAAACCACAAGAGTTTAAATCAGAATTCTCAGAAGAGAATGACGCGTAGACTGACGGGTGCGTCACTCAGCGTCAGTCTTTTTTTATCCCTGGTTAGCTGGGAAACAGCTCCTCTGCTCCTCCTCATGGTGATCTTTCTCTCCTCAGAAGGAGCTTCTCCTCCAACATGGCCGACCTCTGGCAGAATGCCATGGATCACGCTGTCGCTGCTGCTCGGAGAGCTGGAGAGGTCAGAGGTCACTGTGTGTGTGTGTGTGTGTGTATGTAATAGGGCTGGGTTAAAATAATCGATTCATCCGATTCAAATCGATCTTCACTGGAATGACCTGATATTGATTAATAAAGTCCGAGATCGATCTTTTTTCCCATCGGTGTGTGAAGCTTTAACCCCGTGAATCTCACCGTAGTAAACGAGCCGCGGTGCTAAGTTATGAACAACTGTAGGCTTAAGAAGCTCCAAAGTTACTGCCTCTTTTATCTGTAGCTGTTAGCTGTTAGCTATTAGCTATTAACTAGCTGTTAGCTATTAGGTGTTAGCTATTAGCTGTTAGCTATTAACTAGCTGTTAGCTATTAGGTGTTAGCTGTTAGCTATTAGCTGTTAGCTATTAGGTGTTAGCTGTTAGCTGTTAGGTGTTAGCTATTAGCTGTTAGCTATTAGGTGTTAGCTGTTAGGTGTTAGCTATTAGCTATTAGGTGTTAGCTGTTAGGTGTTAGCTGTTAGCTATTAGCTGTTAGCTATTAGGTGTTAGCTGTTAGCTCACTGTTTTTATGTGTTGATGTAATTTATTATCGTGCTGCAGCAGCTGCTCCTGCTGTGAGGCTGCTGCGACACTTTTACACACAAATGTAACAGATGTAGCTAGGGCACGTATGAGGACCGACACTGGGACTGGTTTTCAGCATTTATTTTGGTCTGCAGAAGACACAAAGCACATAATTTGCCCTCTGTTCCACTGTCTGCACCTCAGCTCCCTCTGCAATGCGAAACAGCACTGTGTGAGCTCATTTGTCTTTTAACAATATGTATAAATGCAATAAAATTACATTTAAATATGTAATTAATATAACATACAAATTGCTTATTAAATTATTTGCAAAGTCATACCAAACACTGCTGAAAAACATAAATTTCAATATGAATTATATTAACAAATCACCACAAAACATTTAACACAGTATATTCATGAAACAAACAGTGACACCTGGTGGACAGAGTAAAAAGGCACACATAGAGGGGGAACTAAACAGAAATAACGGAAAATACAACATAAATCAAATAAAAACAGACCCGCAGAAGACACAAGCACATAATTTGCCCTCTGTTCCACTGTCTGCACCTCAGCTCCTAAACAACAGATTTTTAACAATGAATAAGGTGGAAAATCTCCTGCTCTAAATGAAGACAAGACTTGTGGCGGTACGCTGTATTGCAAATCGCGCCCGAAAAGTTATATAAAAACACCATCCAAACTCCTAATAACACTGTTCAAATCAGCTCAAAACGGCTGGATAACATCATATTAACAACAGTTAACACTGCACACCGCGGGTTACGGCTTATGTAGCTCGTTTTATAATGTA
>NW_026081901.1:344-1296 GCF_006386435.1 Epinephelus moara | reverse complement strand
TTTTTTTTTAACATACTTTGGTATGACTTTTTTTAACATACTATACTATGACTTTGACATAGCATACTATGACTTTTTAACCCACTATACTGTGACTTTTTTGTAAACATACTTTAGTATGACTAGTTTTAACATATTATACTGACTTTTTTAACATACTATACTATGACTGTTTTACATAGCATACTATGACTTTTTTGAACATACTATATTATGACTTTTTTTGAACATACTATACTATGCCTTTTTTAACATACTATACTATGACTTTTTTACATAGCATACTATGACTTTTTTGAACATACTATATTATGACTTTTTTTAACATACTATACTATGACTTTTTTGAACATATTATATTATGACTTCTTTTTTAACATACTATTCTATGACATTTTTTAACACACCAAACTATGACTTTTTTTTAACATACTATACTATGACTTTTTTAACACACTATTCTATGACTTTTTTAACATACTATATTATGACTTTTTTGAACATATTATATTATGACTTCTTTTTTAACATACTATTCTCTGACTTTTTTTAACACACCAAACTATGACTTTTTTTTAACATACTATACTATGACTTTTTAACACACTATTCTATGACTTTTTAAACATACTATATTATGACTTTTTTTTAACACACTATACTATGACTTTTTTAAGATACTATACTATGACATTTTTATAACATGTTATTACATGACCATGACAGGATACTTAGAAAGGCAATCCATGCACAGAAATATAGACAACAAGGAAGAAAGTATTAAAAAGCCTTTATTGTAGTGGCTAAATCATTAAAACAGCCAACATGTTACAACCAACTTTTTACAACTTCACCATGACGTTTTTTATAACATACTATACTATGAATTTTTATAACATACCATAGCATGACTTTTATAACATACTATCTAATGACTCTTATAATTTCTTAA
>NW_026081901.1:0-287 GCF_006386435.1 Epinephelus moara | reverse complement strand
TGAATTTTTATAACATACCATAGCATGACTTTTATAACATACTATCTAATGACTCTTATAATTTCTTAAAATCCTAATAGATTATTTGCTTCAGTTAAGTGATGGAATGAGCAGGTACAGAATATAAACATGTTTTTATGTTGTGATATATATATGACTTTTTTTGATATACTATACTATGACTTCTTTTTTTTTTTACATATTATAGTATGACTTTTTTTTTAACATGATACACTATGACTTTTTAATATACTCTACTATGACTTTTTTCACATACTATAATATGA
>NW_026081900.1:6013-9051 GCF_006386435.1 Epinephelus moara | reverse complement strand
TCGACATGTTTCTGATTGACATGTTTCTGATCAACATGTTTCTGATCGACATGTTTCTGATCAATATGTTTCTGATATACATGTTTCTGACTGACATGTTTCTGATCAATATGTGTCTGATCGACATGTTTCTGATTGACATGTTTCTGATCAATCTGTTTCTGATCAGTATGTTCCTGATCAGTATGTTTCTGATTGACATGTTTCTGATCAATCTGTTTCTGATCAGTATGTTCCTGATCAGTATGTTTCTGATCAATATGTGTCTGATTGACATGTTTCTGATCCATATGTTTCTGATCGACATGTTTCTGATTGACATGTTTCTGATCAATATGTGTCTGATCGACATGTTTCTGATTGACATGTTTCTGATCAATATGTGTCTGATCTACATGTTTCTGATTGACATGTTTCTGATCAATATGTGTCTGATCGACATGTTTCTGATCAATCTGTTTCTGATCAGTATATTCCTGATCAGTATGTTTCTGATCTACGTTTCTGATTGACATGTTTCTGATCAATCTGTTTCTGATCAGTATGTTCCTGATCAGTATGTTTCTGATCTACATGTTTCTGATTGATATGTTTCTGATCCATATGTTTCTGATCGATATGTTTCTGATCGACATGTTTCTGATCAATGTTTCTGATCAGTATGTTTCTGATCGACATGTTTCTGATCGATATGTTTCTGATCGACATGTTTCTGACTGACATGTTTCTGATCGACATGTTTCTGATCGATATGTTTCTGAAAGACATGTTTCCGATTGACATGTTTCTGATCAATGTTTCTCATCAATGTTTCTGATCAGTATGTTTCTGATAGACATGTTTCTGATCGATATGTTTCTGATCGACATGTTTTTGATCGACATGTTTCTGATCAATATGTTTCTCATCAATGTTTCTGATAGACATGTTTCTGATCGACATGTTTCTGATCGACATGTTTCTGATAGACATGTTTCCGATCGACATGTTTCTGATCGATATGTTTCTGATCAACATGTTTCCGATCGAGATGTTTCTGATCAATGTTTCTGATCAACATGTTTCTGATCGACATGTTTCTGATCAGTATGTTTCTGATCAATATGTTTCTGATCAACATGTTTCTGATCAAGATGTTTCTGATCAGTATGTTTCTGATCAATATGTTTCCGAACGACATGTTTCCGATCGAGATGTTTCTGATCAGTGTTTCTGATCAATGTTTCTGATCAATGTTTCTGATAAACATGTTTCTGAACGACATGTGTCTGATCAGTATGTTTCTGATTAGTATGTTTCTGATTAGTATGTTTCTGATCAGTATGTTTCTGATTAGTATGTTTCTGATCAGTATGTTTCTGATTGAACAGTTAATGGAAGCTGCTGTTACTCACAGTGAGGTAAAGTTACCTACTGACTTCTGATCCAGAAATCAAACCGATGAAGAACAGAGAGACTGAAACATGTTTTAGTTGAAGTGATGATAAAAACATATATTTATATATCTGATAGATAGAAACACAGTCTCCATCCATGTCAGTGAAAACATGGATGCTTCACACACAGAAGATCTATACAATCAGCACAGTTTCAAGATTAGAGTCACCAATTCAGTATCTGACCAAATGTCTCCCCTTCTGTTCCTGAGATATGACGTTAAAACATGATGATGTCACAGTCAAGCTGACCTTTGACCTTTTGACCTTCATTATTTTATCCTGTTAGACATTTGTGTCAAGTTTTGTGAGGTGACACTGACCTTTGACCTTCGACCACAAAATTCTAATCAGTTTATTCTACAGTGGACGTTTGTGCCAAATATTAAGACATTCCCTGATGTGTTTCTGAGATATTGTGACACTGATATATTCTGTGTTTCCCGTTAGTTTTGAAATGATCTTTTCTCTGGGTTTTTGCCTTTATTGGACGGATGGATCTGGGGCAGGGTGGGACTTCATGGGTTAGAATCAAACCCACGGCTGCTGCAGCGAGGACAAGGCCTTTGTATGTGCGGCGTCGACTCTACTAGGTGAGATAGTGGGTGTTACTTTTGATGCCAAACAGGTTGTTTACTGTAAGAATGGTGAGGGTAAGAAGGTGACCTGAGGATGAAGTGGTTTGATGCTTGGGCTAAAAACTCACTGAGTATAAAGTTAACAAGTTCAAGCTGTCAGTTTGAAACCATGAGAGAACTTTGATGATCTGGTCATAAGTCTAACAGACAGAAGACGGTAACATGGATGGGATGAAAAAGATAAAATTCCAGCGTGAACGTTTCGTGTGATTCACTGACACAGACTGTGATTAAAAACAGAAACAGTTTGAAAGCTGAACTTAAAGCGATAGAGGAAACATAAGATCATCTGGACTGAGGTAAAGTTGACACATCGAGGCATCAATCAAGTGTTTGGAAGCCAAAAAAACACAAACAAACATTTTGATTGGCTGAACTTTATACTGTAATTTTACAGAAAACATGACCTGCAGATTGTTTCCCTTATTTCTTACAGTGCAGTCGTTTTAGGTCACGTCTACAGATGGTTTTGAAAATGATATTTTCCTCCACATGTTGTCTCCTCATCCACACAAAGAGACTTCAGATCACCACAACAGAGTTTATAAAGGTGCGGATTTTTCCAAACTCTGGTTTCTTTGTTTCTGTGTGGTTGTAAAACAAAACATCATCTGTTTACTTCACATACGCCCACTGCTCCATCCATTCATCCATTCATCCTTCCTCATCCTCTTATCTGGGGTTGGGTGTCTGGGGCAGCAGGTTGAGCAAAGTCCTCCAGACGTCCCTCTCCTCATCAACACTCTCCAGCTCCTCCTGGAGGACCCCAAGGCATTTCCAGACCAGATGAGATCTATAATCCCTCCAGTGTGTTCTGGGTCTGTCCCAGGGCCTCCTACCAGCTGGACCAGGAGGATCCTGATCAGATGTTGAACCACCTCAACATGAAGGAGCAGCGGCTCTACTCCGAGCTCCCTCCAGATGTCTGACTCCTCCCCCTATCTCTAAGGCTGAGCCCAGACAC
>NW_026081900.1:0-5966 GCF_006386435.1 Epinephelus moara | reverse complement strand
CAGCGGCTCTACTCCGAGCTCCCTCCAGATGTCTGACTCCTCCCCCTATCTCTAAGGCTGAGCCCAGACACCCTACAGAGGAAACTCATTTCAGACGCTTGTATCTGTGACCTCATTCTTTCAGTCACTACCCAGAGCTCATGACCATAGGTGAGGGTTGGGACACAGATGGACCAGCTCAGTGCCCACATCACTGCAGACACCGCACCAAACCACCAATCCATCTCACGCTCCAACCTACCCTCACTGTGAACAAGACCCTGAGACACTTGAACTCCTTCTCTTGGGTCAGTAACTCTCTCCCAACCCAGAGGGAACAATCCACTGTTCTTCAGCAGAGAACCATGACCTCAGACTGGGAGGAGCTGACTCTGCAAACCACCCCCATGAATATAGCAAACAGGATCGAAGACAGAATCTGTCATGTTGCTTTGTGAAATGAGTTCGCACCAGAAACTAGAACAACAATGACGGACTGTCAGTTTGTTTATGCTCTGCTTGGTCTCATGATGACTTTACATTTAAACTCTGTATTGCTGCACAACTTCCTGGACAAACAGAGGCGTCTGCTGCGCTCAGTGTGATCTGGTCCTTCTCAGTGTCTGAAGTTTAAAGTCTAGCAGATCCAATGGTTTTGGATCAGGACCAGTGGAACCAGCAGATGGTGGGACACTTCCCACAGTGGGACTGTTGTTGATGAGCAGTGGGAGGAAAACTTTCACATGTCCAGAGGATGAGTCGTACGTTTAAATAAACATTTAAATAAAATTGATTGATTGATTGATGTTTGAGCTCCTTCGCCAGTACATGAAAGACTCAGCAGTGATGAGATCTCCAGCAGGTGTTTGAAAAAGGTCAAAGATTCTGTTTTAATAAAATAGAGTGGGAAAATATCTGTTTTCAAAACTATCTGTAGATGTGTGGACAGACAGGGTGTCAGGACAGGGAGCTGCTTCAGAGCCAGTATGAACAGGAGGAATGATTAGACACACCTACAACTCTGTCTGTCAACACACAGTGTGAGTGCTGTATACATCTATAATAATTAAAACCTGTCATTTATTTTTCTCTTTATTTATATTTATGAAATCTGTCTGGTTTTTATCCAGAGTGATTTTTAGGAGGAAATAATTAACCTGATCATTCTGATCAGTGAAACCCATCATTTCTGAAGAGACTAAGACAAAAGCACCACATCAATGAAGAGACATCACAGCCCCGCCCACACGGATTGACTGACAGGTGATCTGTTGCACCACAGGAACACCAGGACAGAGACGGAGACCAAAACAACCCAGAATCAGTTGATCACTGATCAAAGACAGACTGACGAGTGTGCTCACCTCTTTGACCTTCTGGTAGTTCTCATTTCCTTTCTCCAGCTTGTCCTTCTTGGGCGTGGCGTCCTCTGATGCCCCCTGCAGGATGTAGAGGGTAAGACAGCATACGCAGTTCTCTCTGGGTACGTTACTACATTATATACACCTGAATCATGTGTTAAACATTATAAACACATATATGTTAATGTGAGTGTTGGGCTGATTGGTCAGATATGAACACATGAAGACATTTAGGTCTCGTGGATCCTCGGGTAGCTCTGTGGACACAAACGCTTATCTGACTTCCAGTTTAACTAAACTAACTCTGCAGCACAGAGTTCAGTATGAAGACAGAGACTCCTGCACATCTAAAGCAGCAGAACTTTATCGTCCATAAAAAAACCTGAATATCATGTGCATTAAGGCTGTGCAATTAATCGTCTGGTGATCGCAATTATGATTTTGAGGTCAAAAGATTTCAAAATTAATAAAATCGAGGGTAAACGATTTTTCTTACGGACGCCTGGAGATGTTATTTCTCTTCTGTGGAAGCTGCGCATGCGCAATACCACCCCCTCCCCTCCTCTCCTCTGTTCACTCCACGAGCCAGTCAAGTAGGTGAACTACGAAAATGTGAGGGGCAGGTGATGGCGGAAGATTTCAAAAACAGTGTGCGGAAAATGGCAGAGAGAGAGCGAGAGAGGTTGGTCTGTGTGTGTGTGTGTGCGTTCGCATTGGGGCCAAACTCTGCCATGCGTGATACAGAGAGCAGAGGAGAATTGTAAACGTGCGACCACGTAGAGACAGAAATGACATGCCGTCGTGTAAACAATATAAATCATCACGTGCGCCACATAATCGTGATTTCAATTTTGACCAAAATAATCATGACTATGATTTTTTCCATAATTGAGCAGCCCTAATGTGCATATAGCCGTGGTGACTTTCAGACTCAGTGATGAAGACAAATGAAATAATATCAGACCAACTTTGGCCTGAACCCAACTGCTGTTTGTTAGGTTGTTGTTTTAATGGTTTGATACGTGAGTGTGTATAAGATGGATGACAATGGTAAAAATGAGTTGTTACGACATGTTCGGAGGATCGTGCGTCAGTTTCACAGCAGAACAAAACAACAAAGAGACAGGGAGGCGTGACATGCAACAAAAACCCCGAACCAGTTCTGACCCAGGACTGGACAACTGCACCTCAACCATCCGAGACGTCCACAAGCACCACACCAACGTTCAGCACAGGAAGTGCAGAAACACAGATGCAGAGGTTCAGCAGGTAGTTTTAGAGTTTATGTTTAGTGGTTTAGTTTCATTAGTGATATTAATGTTAATAATAATCTACTGAGAAAATGTTTCTGATGCTGGTTTGAGTTGTGACTGTGAGTCAGTTAGCTCGTTAGTGTTTAAACTCTGTTAGTTTGTGAGTTATTTACAGAAGCTTCGAACGTCACTCAGCCGTCAGCATAAAGATGTCACAGCTGTTCGTTCTGACAGTGTTAGATAATAACCATAAAGGAAGTGTGACCCTCAACTCATGTTCACTTTTTCAGATACTTTAATTCTGTGTCCAATAATTAGCCTCTGGAAACAGATATGACCCCGTCCGTCATATCATCAACTGTTTGATGTCGAGGTGCTCAGGGAGAGTTATTAATTGGATGAATAATTAACTCTGAAACACCAACAGCTGTCAGCAGAAACAAGCCTTCATCAGGACATCAAAAAATATATAATAATATTCTTTAAAACACAATAATCTGATTAGTGAAAAACCTGCCAGGAAATACTGAATTAAAAACAAACCAGAAGCACTTTGTGACTGATCTTTAAAGACAAACAGGAGCTCAAACAGTCACAGGAAAATCACACAAGGAACTATGAGATCGTTTTTTTTGTTTGTTTTTTTTTAAAGATATTTTTTGGGGGCATTTTTTGCCTTTAATGTATAGGACAGTCAAGCGTGAAAGGGGGAGAGAGAGAGGGGATGACATGCAGCAAAGGGCCACAGGCTGGACTCGAACCCGGGCCGCTGCGGCAACAGCCCCGTACATGGGGCGCCTGCTCTACCACTAAGCCACCGACGCCCCGTTTTTTTTTTTGAGNTTTTTTTTTAAAGATATTTTTTGGGGGCATTTTTTGCCTTTAATGTATAGGACAGTCAAGCGTGAAAGGGGGAGAGAGAGAGGGGATGACATGCAGCAAAGGGCCACAGGCTGGACTCGAACCCGGGCCGCTGCGGCAACAGCCCCGTACATGGGGCGCCTGCTCTACCACTAAGCCACCGACGCCCCGTTTTTTTTTTTGAGAACATTTCAAACGTTTAAAAAGCAGAACTGAACACAAATGGAGGAACGAGGCTCTAAGTGAGATGACAAACTGTGTCCTAAACGTCAGCTCTGCTGTTTGACACATTGATGAAGGCTTGTAAAGCTTTATTAACTTTAATCATCTTCAGTTTACGTTTAACCTCATCTCCAACAGTTACTTTACCTTTTTCAGTATTAAGGCTGGTTATGAAAGTAAAGCTGACAGTGATGATGTGTTTGTTCCCACCTCTCCTTTCTCCTTCTTGTCTTTCTTTTCTTTCTTCCCATCACCTCCTCCTGAGCCCTTCTTCTCCACCCACAGCTCAGATTTCTCCACCAGTGTTCGCAGTCGATCCAGATCTGCCTTGATCAGCTTGTAGTTCTCCACATCCTGAGCTGAGATCAGCAGCTGGACCTGCAGAGACACAAGGACACATTTAGGAGGATTAACATGAGCGTCCTGGTCAGTTGATCTGTTGGTAATCTTCTTCCACTTCCACTGATTCAGAGTGATTCAGACTCAGTAAAGTAGGGTCAATAATGGATGTAGAATCAATCAACGCTGCAGCAGTTTTAGTCACAATGATCCAAATTTAGTTGGAGCTGGGACGAACACTAAACACCTCATCATATGAGAAACTACTGATCATGGCAGCCTAAATCGACTTTGCTTCTTTCCTAAATCAAATAATAACTTGACCAGAACTAAGAACCAGACTCGACACACAGAATCTGAATCTGACTGAATGAAATCCAAACAAAACAAACCTCAGATAAAGGCCGGACTATCAGGTAGTAAAACAGTTCACAGGGGAACACTGTCTGGTGTAAAGGACAGAAACTCGTCTGTCACAGCTTCACAAGATGAATCCTGATCCTGGGTTTGTCAGATTTTATTCCCATTTGAGTTCTTCTTCTCACTTCTTCAATGAACTGCTGTTTTATTTGAATGAAAACTCATTTATGGACTGGATCAAGAACCTGTGATGGTGTGTGTGTGTGTGTGTGTGTGTGTGTGCGCCGACATTTAGATTCAGACGGTGATGTCAAAGCTCACAGATGACACACTGACAGACGTCTGTTAACTCAACTGTTGATCAAGTCTGCAGGTGAGCACACACAGATCACCTGTAAACCTCCATCCACACCTCACACATGATCCAGTCGTACAAAATCAATGTACAGTCTCACATGAATGCTGCTCACTTCACCTGAGACGTTCTTGATCAGACTTATCATGTGAACAAAGACATATCGCCTGAACAGGGACTTGAACCCTGGACCCTCAGATTAAAAGTCTGATGCTCTACCGACTGAGCTACCCAGGCTTCAGACATACTTCAGAAAGCAGCTGATGTGGGTCCAGAGTCCGTATCATGTTCCTACTGTTCAGTAAACTCCACCTTTAACTCTACCTCTCAGTATTTTAACAGTTACAGTACAGGAGATGGATCTAATCTTATGTTCTGTTGAGTGTTACAGAACAGTTTTAAAACTACCGCCAACTTCAAATTTGAACTTCTCTAAAAAAAGAAGGTAAAGTAAGTGTTTGATTCTGAGGATTTATTTTTCTGGACGGCCCACAGTCCACAGTTTCCTGTCGCTCTGCCCCTACTGTGATCACTGACACACACACATCTGTTGGGTTTTTAAATTCTTCCATATCATCACACACAGAGACACATTTATCAAAACCCTCAGATTAATTATATCACGGTCACAAATATGAGTCAGACAGTGATGTGATCAGTCAGAAAATCATACATAATCCTGACATGACATGAAAACGGATCAGCTCTGCAGATGTCACGATGCAGCTGACCCAAGACCTCAGGCATAACGGGGGGACATCTGGATTCACCCAATGAACTGAAGGACTTTATGGACATATTGACAACGTTGACTCAGTGAAACAAGTGTTGAATCAACAGATTACACAAAATCTGTATCGCCTGAACAGGGACTTGAACCCTGGATTAAGTCTCTAGGGCTCTACCGACGGACCTACCCGGTGTTCTTCGATGTAACGTCAGGACAACAAAATGTCTCCAACTTTACAAACTAAATGACTGTGAGCTGGGTCGGCCGTTAGTTTAGTGAAGAGGCCGTCAGATAGTTCTCTACCATCATCAGAACATCACGTAAGGAAATATCTCTTGTAATAACCACATCAAGTGTTAATTATAAATAAGTTTTGTTCACGTGTCGATGGACAGTTGTTAGCTAACACTTGCTAAACTGTTAGCATCATTCTTCTTCTGGTGTTTTGGTGAAAACGCTTCAGGTCCAGGGTCTCTCAACTCAACTCAACTCAACTTTATTTATAG
>NW_026081899.1:0-1289 GCF_006386435.1 Epinephelus moara | reverse complement strand
CAGTGAGAGCTGGCATTAGGGGAGTGTCTCTGTGATGCCAGAGATCACTGTCTAGCCTCTTGGAGGTGTTGTGGGACCAACTAGATGAAACACTGGTGAAAGGAGGTTCCCACCTGATGACCCCAAAGACGTGTTATTTACCACTGCTCATTGGTCTGTATAGTTAAGCCTTGCCATAATAGCTTAGGAAGTTATTCACTGAGTGCTGATCCTTTCTCTAGTGCACAAAGAGAGAAGAAGAACTGGATAAGGGAGAGACCGATGATCCGTCCTTTTCACCTAGCGAGAAGGAGTCATCTGAAGATGAGCCGGAGCCGGCATTCAGAAAAAGGCCCTGGCCCCCGCTTCACTCTCACAATCACAGCAGCCCTCTGATTTTGTGACACGCAAGCCCCCACTCTCACAAAACACGTTTACTATATATATATATATATATATATAATATAGATGTATGTATATATATATATATATATATATAGATGTATGTATATATATATATATATATATATATATATATGTATATATGTATATACATAATTAGTAAACATGTTTTGTGGCATGGGAGCTTGCTTCTTCACTTCAGATGACTCCTCCTCGCTAGGTGAAAAGGACGGATCATCGGTCTCTCCCTCATCCAGTTCTTCTTCTCTAATTTCCACCGTTGTGTCTCCCCCATCCGTCTCCCCCTCAATCACCTCTCCCCCATCTGATTCTCTGTCACGTTATGTCCTGAAGCATCGCGAGAGCTTGATTGACATTCATCCATTTTCTCCGGTTCATAATTAGGCTACACGATCCAAATCCCTCAAATTACAAGCATTTGAAAATGGCAGGGGGGTAAAAATGACCTCTTGGCGGTTCCTAGTGTTAATAAATAGTAATAGAGATTTTATCACAGATTCCTCTTGCATCAGATCTTGTGAAATATTGCTTCCATGAATCTGTTTAGACAGACAGCGACATATCAATTTGGTGAAGCTGTGCTGTGTGCGGCAGGCAGAGTGTGTGCAGAGCGTTGTACATTCTGAATCTCAAAATGATAATTAAAAAAGAAAAGATCTATGTTATCATTTCCAATATTCACAAGCTGTTTTTATCTAAGGAAGGATTCTGCTTCAGTCCATATTTGTTGGTGTGTAGTCTGAAAAACAACATTTTCGCTGAGGTTAAAAAATCCTCGTCTTTCGCACATTCTGTAAACGGAGTGCAGTGGTGTGACAGCAATTTAACAGCACTATAAATTACATTTATATAGCCATAATAATTGTATTATATACATGTATGTATGT
>NW_026081898.1:0-5637 GCF_006386435.1 Epinephelus moara | reverse complement strand
AGCACAAACTTCTTGTGTTTATTTGAATTGAATTTACCCTTTACAGCAGGCATATCCTGACAGCTGAGAATATTACTGTCAGGTATTGTCACCCCTCTATTAAATATGAAAGGAGGCTGAAAATCACAGGACATGTCTGTTCTGATGATACAAGTCAGTAGTCCTGAAATGTGTGTTTCTCTTCTATAATACACATTTTACATCTTGGAGGCAACATCTTTCCACATACAGGCTTCCTTTGCCTTTCAAACGGGGCAGAGCTCCGTGGGAAACAGTAGGAGAGACACAGCCTGAGGGGGAACTGGGATCTGACACAACACTGGAGGGAGAAGCGGGTCCGTGGAGCGTCGAACAGAATGTGTGGCGCTACGGCGTCGCTTTGGGTTGTACGCATGACGTACGAGAATGAGGGCTGTATGTACAGGAAGCATTTCAAAAAGAAAATGTTAAATAAACTTCAAGTTAGAGCTTTATGTTTTTTTCAAGTCTTTTTTTCATGTTTGGTGATACTGGGTTGTCAATAGGAAGATGCATTTCTGATCTCTATAATAATAAGCCACAAGTACCGAGATGAATTTGGGCATGTTAGTGTGGCGAGATGGGTTGGTATGGTACCAAAAGTTGAGTCCGACAACGCCACCTGGGGAGTTGCACCCCCGGAAATCCTAAGCTAAGGTTTGTTCTTAAACACAAGGTCACACAGATTCGTTATGCCACAGGGCAAGAGACGGTTTCAAGTACCAAACAAAACTTTATTAACAAAATAATTCAAAGAAAAATAAGGTCACACACCAGTTAATCACTAAAATAAACACTTGGGCAGGGTAGGGGGAGTAAGGACAGGGCTGAGGCTTACCATGCGGCAGGGCAAACCAAAAGGGGAGAAGGGGTCCTCAAATGAATCACCCGTGACACTGCACACGCACACACACACACACACACACACACACACACACACACACAAAACCAAAAAGGGGGGACCGTGAAGAACGCACCACCACCAGGGGTNATTTCAGTTGGTAATGTGTTCCAGAGTTTACAACCTTTAATTGAGAGAGCTGACTGTCCAAAAGTGGTTCTACGGTGTTGAATTCTGCAGTTTCCCTCCACTGTGCTTCTTGTTACTCTGTTACTGTCCTGTCTTTGAATATATCTGTGAAGAGGTTCAGGAACAAGGTTATTTATACATTTGAATACTAACTTAAGAAAACACAAATCTACAAAACTGTTAAAACTCATAAGATTATATTTTTTTAGTATATAGCAATGATGCCACCGGATGGGTTTTTTATCCATTATTTTTAGAGCCTGGTTGTATAATGAAGAAATTTTCCTTACTGTAGAAGGTGAGGCTTGAGCCCATACTGTCAAACAATATGCAACATGAGAAAAAATCATAGAGTGCATGAAGATCTGAGCTGCTTGAGTTGGAATATAATGCCTAATTAATCTGAAACAGTTAAGGTTGCTCTTCACAGTTTTTGTGATTTTCTTAATGTGTTTATCAAACTTGAGCTGTGGATCTAAAACTATTCCTAAGAATTTAAATTCACTGACCTCTTGTATTTCTTCATTCTTTATTTTAACATGTAAACTTTCATGCGAGCTTGGTTTTCTTATTGAGAAACACATTGACACAGTTTTATTTAAATTCAAAATGAGATGATTGTGTTCCAGCCACTGTTGGACTTCGTACAAGTGCTGTGTTAGGGTCTCTGCTGCCTTGCTAGGTGACTTAGCAGGAGCATAAATGACTGCATAAAGCTGGAAGCCAGCCTCAGGACAGGTTTTAGGTATATCATTAATAAACAGACTGAAAAACAATGGACTATTGTTTAAAAAATAAGATTTTTTCTTGATTAATTTTACACACTGCTCTCTATTCTGAAGATAGGACTCAAATCAATCAACTGCTTCTTTAGAAAATTTGAAAGATTTTAACTTAGACAGGAGTATGTTGTGGTTGACAGTGTCGAAGGCCTTTTTAAGGTCTAGAAACACTGCCCCCACAACGTTACCACTGTCAAGAGATTGCTTTATACTTTCAGTGAAAAAAATATTTGCTGTTTCGGTTGCATGTTTTGGTCTAAAACCAAATTGTTGAGGATGAAGAAGTTGATTGGTTTCTAGGTGTTCAATGACCTGTGATGCCACAACCTTTTCAAGCACCTTTGACAACACAGGCAGAATGGAGATAGGGCGATAGTTGCTGACCAAATCACAGTCACCGATTTTAAAAATTGGTGTGACGATAGCTTCCATCCATCCATCTTCTTACCGCTTCATCCTCTTGGGGGTCGCGGGGGGGCTGGAGTCTATCCCAGCTGACATTGGGTGAGAGGCAGGGTACACCCTGGACAGGTCGCCAGACTATCGCAGACACATAGAGACAGACAACCATACACGCTCACATTCACACCTACGGACAATTTAGAGTTATCAATTAACCTATCCCCAACCTGCATGTCTTTGGATTGTGGGAGGAAGCCGGAGTACCCGGAGAGAACCCACGCTGACACGAGGAGAACATGCAAACTCCACACAGAAGAGCTCCCACACCCAGGATCGAACCGGGAACCCTCTTGCTGTGAGGCGGCAGTGCTAACCACCACACCACCGTGCCGCCCCGTGATGATAGCTTTCTTCCAGTTATTTGGGAGTTTATTTTCTCTAATTGATAAATTAACAAGATGAGTCAGGGGCTTAACAAGCTCTGCGCTGTGCTTCTTAATGAACAGAGTGTCTAAGTTATAAATATCCTTTGCCTTAGAATTTGACAGATTTTTAATTACTACTGGACAATCAAAATTCTGTGTTAATTCCTGGACTGATTTTATGAAATATATATTAAATTCATGAGCCATTGTGGCCTTATCAGTAATGGTTATTCCGTTTGTTTTCAGCTCTTTAATTTCTTTTTGGCCATGTGATCTGTCGTTTAAATTATTTAAGTGTTTCCACAGGGATGCACTATGGCCATTAGTATTTCCTATCAACTGTGTGTAATATGATCACTTTGCTTTGCGTAACTCCTGTACAACTTTATTTCTCAAACTTTTGTAGAGAAGATTATCAGTATTAAGTTAAGATGATAATGATGTTGTTAATGCCAGATCCCGGTTTTTCATTAGTGTACGTATTTCATTATTTAGCCATGGTGGAGTTGCTCTCTTTTGTTTACATTTAATATTTTTGGAATATTTTGCTATTAAAGTTTCTAAAGCTGTAGTCATGGAGTCACAGCACATGTCTAAATCGTTAAACTCTATTATCTCATCGCAACTAACATTCCTAAGTTCCTGCTCAAATTGTGCAGTTTTGTATTTAGGGATGACTGTCTTTGAGATACAGCCTCCATAGCTGGAGTCGTTTTTTTGTTGGTTTCCTGACAGACAGGGTCATATTATGATCGGACAATCCGGTTATTAAATTATTAGTTTTTTTATCCAATCTGATTTGTTAGTAAATACCATGTCAATTAGAGTTTGTGTGTTTCTTGTAATGTGCGTGGGTCCTTCAATCATCTGCTTGAAATTAAACATTGTCATGATTACTTGCAATTTGTTTTTGTTTTCTTTACTCAACCAGTTAATATTAAAATCTCCATATATAGCCCTAGTTGTTTCTGTGTGGCTATCAAATTTCTTCAATATTTATATATATATATATATAAATATATATATATATCGCCAGCCAGGAGTAGCAGAACCAGTATGAAATTTGGCACGCGCCCCTTACCACGCTGCGCAGAAAGTTGTGAACCAGTCTTTGATTTTCCTTGATGTGTTAATCCCTTTAGTGAGCAGGCAGTGTAAAGGATGTGATATCCATGTCCACAGAAAAAAAGATCTATTTGGCCAACATGATTATCTAACCATGCTGAGCTTGGTTCACTGTGGTTGTCTTTAAATTGCCAGCAGTGTCTAATTGGAACCAGCAGGATCACAAAGCAGAAGAGCATTAGACAAACTTTCCCTGGATCAAGCAGCTTAGATTTGACGGGTTTTTGTTGCTTTAAAGTGTTCTTTAAAGAAACCTTATTCTAATTAATTACTTCCAATGAGAAATATGTTAAAACACCGACAAATGGCAAGAAAAATCTTAAAATAAGGAGGACTTGAGTGGAGCCCAACAAACCACCTGAGTCCTCATCAGCCATCTTGCTCCTGTGTCTCCTAGTGTCTCTAGTTACATTATTACATTCATAATTTCCTCATAAATTTTTTAAATGCAATTTTAAAGGGATTTCTGTTCAGGGTGACCCTCACTATGTTCATTACATTCTGTTTGAATATGGGTTGCTATAATTCAACAGGTTATGCTGTAAATTATGTTCCTGTATGGTGGTGTGTAATGGCCCTGACTATCAATAGATAAATGATGATGTAACGTCATGGTTAAAGATAAAACTTTATTGATCCCTTGCTTCCTAGTAATAGCTACATTTAAAAAACAACAACTACAGTACAGTACAGAAACTGCAATAAAGCGATATAGAGAAATGCATTACTTATTGAAGTATCATCATATTATATGTTTGATTGTGAAATGGGCCATTCTGTGTAGTGTGTACTTTAACATTTGTACCTTTAATATATTTTGATGCTAGTACTGTAGCACTAATAGTACTTCCACCACCCCAAGTCTAAAATGTCCCTTTGAGCAGTTTGATGAATATGGGCCCTGATTTGTCAGCATGATAACAGTGATGGAAATATCAAATCAATTCAAATCAAACTTAATTTATATAACACTTTTCATACATTAAAACTGCAACACAAAGTGCTTCACAAAATAAAAACAATGAAAAACCNAACTAAAAGACTAAAAGACAATAGGGTAGGATAAAAACAGGCATAAGATAGAATAATGATAAAATGCATAAAAAATTTAAAGATTTAGAAAATTTAGATGTTTAAAAATTCTAAAAATAAAGAGTTAAAAATAAATAATAATAAAATGCATAAGGATTTAAACGTAGATCATTAAGAACATTAGACATTAAAAAATAAATAAATAGATAAAATAAAATATAAAATAAAATATAGAAATCAGTTAAAAGCCAAAAAAGGTGAGTCTTGAGCCTCCTTTTAAAAACATCAACAGTCTCTGCAGTCCTGATGCTCTCTGGCAGGCTGTTCCATAAGTGTGGGCCATAATGGCTGAATGCAGCCCCCCGTGGGCTTTTGTTCTGACTTTTGGGATGATTAAAAGGCCGGTGCCGGAGGACCTCAGGATCCGCGAGGGTTGATATGATAAAAGCAGGTCAGATAAAGGAGATGGCCTAAGACATTTAAAAACTAATAAAAGAACCTTAAAATCGATCCTGAAACACACGGGGAGCTAATGCAACAATTCTAAAATCGGCGTAATGTGCATCCGCCCTCTGGTCTTTGTCAGCACAGGTGCGGCTGAGTTTTGAAGTAATTGCAGGTTAGAGATGGTCTTTTTGGTAAGACCAGAGAGCAGGGCATTACAGTAATCTGAACGACAAGAGATAAAAACATGCATCAGCACCTCCGTGTTAGCCTGAGAGAGAAACGGGGGGGACTCTGGCTATATTCTTAAGATGATAAAAAACAATCTTTGTTACATTTTTGATCTGTGGAATAAAACTAAGCTCAGAGTCAAAAATGA
>NW_026081897.1:4424-13099 GCF_006386435.1 Epinephelus moara | reverse complement strand
TTTGACAGAAATGAACTGACACGTCAGAAGACGTTCATCGCTGCTTGCAGTTTTAATTATTATTATTATTCTTGCGACATTTCGTGCCCCAATTTCGCCCCTTTCCCAAAATTCAAAGTGCTTCTAACTTTCCACATTCGTCCGGCCACATTAAATATTTTTGGGCGGTTGCACATGGTCGATGCGAAATGCCGAAATAGCGCATCCTACAAATTTTCAAAAACCCCTCCCCACTGGGGTTAGTTTGTCGTAGGCAAACGGAATTTGGTACGCACATGTATCATACCGAGACGCACAAAAAAGTCTCTTGACGTCATGGTAAAATCCCAACAGGAAGTCGGCCATTTTGTTTTGAATTTTTTCGTCATGGCGATTTCCACAACTTAAATTTGAACTCCTCCTCCTAGGGATTTCGTCCGATCGACTTCAAATTGGCTACAGATCATCCTGACAACATGCTGATCAAAAGTTATTAAAAGCTTTTCTCTATGTCAAGGGACGTGGCCGCTAGGGCGTGACAAATTCTGGCAACTATTCGTTTTCTTGCCATCGAATTTCGATCGGCTCTCGAGCCCACATACTTGATCTCAGCAGCTTCAAACTTGCTGGACATGATGATGGCTATGCCCCGAATGCCTTGATATGTTAATATCCCACCTTACTCATAGTGCCCCTGGTGGTAACAGGAAGTGACCAGTTTTTACTTTAACATGTACTAATGCCACAAACTTGACCGCATCAACTTCATTCCACTTCTAATGCATGCAGAACAAGTTAGTGAAGCTACCTTATGAACGCTGTGAAGCTACGTCTAATGGTGTCCATGTGGCAGCGTGGTGACTATCGATCCCTCACCACTAAATACGTTTGGCATTTTGATGGCTTCAACGACCTCATCTCCTCATGAAAATTGATACACAGGTCAAGAATTGCGAGCTCTTACATCTGATAGGGGCATCGCTCATGGGGCACAAAATGCCTCTATAGCGCTCCCTTGAAATTTTCAAAAAACCCTCCCCATAGGGTTTTTTTTGGAGTTGGAACATGAAAATTGGTACATATGTGTTTCTACTCCAAACAGGAAGTCGGCCATTTTGATTTAAACGTTTCATTTTGGTGGCGATTTTGTGATTTCGACAACTTTGTATTTTAACGAGCTCCTCCTACAGATTTTGGCCAGTCAACTTCAGATTTGGTACAGATCACCCTGAGACCATGCTGATCAAAAGTTATTAAAAGCTTTTCTCTATGTCAAGGGGCGTGGCCGCTATGGTGCCGCCCTTGCCATCTAATACGTTTGGCTTTTTGATGGCTTCAACGGCCTCATATCCTCATGAAAATTGATACACAGGTCAAGAATGGCGAGCTCTTGCATCTTTAATTGTCAGTGCCTGCTGTTTTTAGATGGGTGGGACAGAGCTGCCCGCTGAAATGGAGGTGAACAATCGCCCCCTGTCTCCCTCAAAACTAATCAAATACACCATCAAATGACTCCAAAATGCTCTAGTGGAAAACACATGGCTTGTGCATTCCCCACACTATGAAATAATAATGTATAATTAAGTAACATTACGACACATGAAGCAAATACTCGGAACTACTTTCTTGAGTAAACCACTGGGCGGAGTGACACAGTGCATCAGGTACGCACTGTGTCACTCCGTCCAGTGCCGTAGTTATTAGGTTCGTTGGAGATGAGCCAGGCCTGCGCAGATTCGATCACCGGCGATCGGCGCACAATGCATGCCGGTTAGTTTTGTGTCTGACTTCATCCCGACTTGCTCTGACGTACTACAAAAGTGGACGGCGATAAAACCGCGAGAGCGAGGCGGCTGCAGTTTTTAGACCCAGGCGCTGCAGTTGCTCTCCACCGACTGCACCGCCTGGCTCTCACCTGATCTAACAGCTGATTGGTTAAGATGTCGACTCTGTAAGAGCAGATTATGTTAATTGTTTGTGTGTTATGGTCTGAATGTGATTGGCGGGTCAGCCTATATAGCCTAGGAACCTTTGTGGCTCGTCAGGTGTTTCCAACCGGAACAGGAAAAACAGTTTTTGACCGCTGTACAGCAACACGTTATGCTCCGTGCGGATGTGTTGTGTGAGAATGTGTGATTTAAAGAATGAGATGTGAAATAAATGGACTTGTGTGCATCGTAACTGAAAAGCAAGTGGACTCTCATTCATCCGTCATGGTAAAGTAAAAGCGCCTCAATTAGGTTTCCTGTTGAAATGCCTCAGTGGCTTAAAGCATTGGCTTAGCCTCTACAATCAAAGTCAAAAACTGTCTGAATGGTCGACAACAACTAATGGAGTTTCAAGTTGGACTTTATCGCGTTTGGCGGTGGACGCAAGGAAAAGAGAGCCATGGCGGAGGCTTTGTGTGATGATCAGCGCATCAGCTGGCGTCATTTGCTCACCTGCCGACTGGAGACGCCGGTGAGGAGAGGACCGCGAGGAGGAGCGGGTGAGGAGAGGCCGGTGAGGAGAGAGGATTGCGAGGAGAGGTGGGCGAGGAGAAGCCGGTGAGGAGAGAGGATTGCGAGGTGGAGCGGGCGAGGATATGCCGGTGAGGAGAGAGGATCGCGAGGAGGAGCAAGTGAGGAGAGGCCGGTGAGGAGGCGTCGGGAGGAGAGACGCCGGTCAGAATGCTGAAGAACTTCACATGGCCGCAGCCTTAACCAAAGATCTTCAGAAATAGGTAAGGTAGCGCTACCACTAATAAAAGATGGCCATCTACATCTAAAAGTGTGCACACATAAGGGCGTAATTCCAATGCATTGGTTGCTGAAGTGGAAAAACATTTGACTGGGTTTGATTAACATGTTGTAGACTGTCGGACTTTAAATGGAGGACTTGGTGACTAACGTGGACACATCGTTGGGTGTTTGTGCGCCAGTTGCTGCCGGTAAACCGGACACTGTGGCCGGCAGTAGCAACACACGGACAAGCCAACGAGTGGTCAAACTTTCTGTTAAAGAACTCGCAGACAAGATCGACCGACTGCAAAATGCTAGAAAGGGTAAACTAAACAAAGCAAGTGTTTTAAGGAAAACGATACAAGAGTCTATGCAAAGCATTAAAAGGTCTGAGGTACAAAATTCTCTACAGGGGTTTATTGAACTGTGTGAAGAAATAAGGTGTTTGCATGATTCTTTAATGATTTTGTTGCCACAGGAAGAAAAAGAAAGGCATGAAATATGGTTCAAGGCTAAAATGATGCTCAATGATGAATTTACTGATGAAGTTGAAATGTGGGTGAAATCAAATGAAAATAAGGTGTCTGAAACTGAAAATAATGGTGATAAAGGTGTTGAAATTGATGATATAAATCAATATAAATATACAGTATATATATAAATGACAGTGTTTCTAATGTGGGTAAAATTTCAAACAAAAGTGTCACAAGTCACAGGTCAAGCACTGCTTCCTCTGTAAAAATAAAGGCAACAGCAGAAAAAGCTGCAGTCATGGCTCGAATGGCAGCCTTAAAGGAACGACATGCACTGGAGGAACAGGAGCAAAAAATAAAAGGAAAACAGCTCGAATTGGAGACAGAACTTGCTGCATCTGATGCTATGTTGGTGGTTTTGCAAGCTATGGATGGACAAAGGCTCTCTCAGGCACCAACAGATGGTATGAGCTCTTATTTTGAAAAAGGAAAAAGGAAACTGGCACAACAAACACTCAACCCACTGGCCAAGGAGTATGCACCTGCAGCCTGTAAAACACAAAAGCAAGGGGATTGGTCAATGCAACAAAATCAAAAACACACAAAAACACACATAATCCAAATTCTGTGGAAACATCACAAGGTTTGCAGCATGATCATACAACTGCTTGGGTGACAGAAAACAGGAGGCAACACATGAATCATGGACAAAATGATCAGACTCCACTTGGTGATATTGTGAGTATTATGTGCAAACAAAATGAAATCACAGCCTCTTTGGTGAACCAACAATGCCTGCTTTCTCTGCCACCACGAGACATACCTGTCTTTCGAGGGAGATCCATTTCAATACAAAGCTTTCATAAAATCATTTGAACAAGGTGTGGAGGACAAAGCAAGTAAGGCTGACTGCTTGTACTACTTGGAACAGTTTACCAGAGGGCAACCAAGGGAACTAATGCAAAGTTGTCAACACATGGACCCTGAACGTGGCTTCATTGTGGCTAAAGCTCTTCTTCAGGAACATTTCGGTAATGACTACAAGATTGCTAATGCATATATTTAAAAGGCTTTAGCCTGGCCAGCAATAAAGTCGGAGGATGTTAAATCTTTGCAAGCCTACGCTTTGTTTCTATGTGGATGCTGTAATGTGATGGAGGAGCTTCCTCATATGCAGGAAATGGACATGCCAAGCAACATGAAAACAGTGGTTTGTAAGTTGCCATATAAACATCGTGAAAGGTGGAGAGCTGTTGCTCATGATATAATGGAAAAATACAATCAAAGGGCGCATTTTGTTGATGTTGCATTTTTGGAGAAGCAAGTGAGGATCCTATCTGATCCAATTTTTGGAAATATTGAACCACCTGTACCACAGAATGTAACTGCATCAAAACCCTGTAACAAATTCAAAATGCAAACAAAGTCATTCAGAGGGAAAGGAAGTAGTTTTGCCACTACAGTAATGCCTGTTAATTCATCTGAAGAAAATGCTCACACAAGCAATGCAAAGAAACAGGACATTTTGTATTGTTCTTGCTGTTCACGTGCTCACCTCTTGGAGAAATGCCAACAGTTCCAACGTAAAAAGCACAGAGAAAAGATTCAATTCCTAAAGAAAAAGGGAATATGCTTTGGTTGTTTAAAGGTCGGACACATAAGCCGTGACTGTAATAAACGCTTGGTCTGTGAGGTTTGTGATCAACAACATCCCACTGCACTTCATATCCCAAAGACCAATGCTGAGTTGCAACGCACAGGTGAGCCACCTGAAGAAAATCCATCAACTTCTTCCCAGGTATGAGGACGCACAGGGGCCGGTAATGACCGTTGCATTCTCTCCATTGTGCCAGTGCAGGTCAAATCTACAAAAGGAAATGAAATCATTCAGACATATGCATTCTTGGATCCTGGTAGCACAGCTACATTTTGCTCTGAACACCTTATGCAGCGATTGAACATCACAGGAAAAAGAACAAATTTTCTTTTGAAAACAATGGGACAGGAAAAGTTCGTTCCCACTTTTGCTGTGTCTGGAATGGAGGTTGCAGATCTTGCAGGAAAAAGTTTTTACCCTTTGCCTGAAGTTCTCACACAGAGGGAGATGCCAGTCACCCCCAACAACATTGTCACTGCTGCTGATTTGGAAAGGTGGCCTTATTTGTCCAAGGTTCACATCTCTTCCATAAAGGCCAATGTGGACCTACTGATAGGAACCAATGCTCCCAGGTTACTGGAACCATGGGAGGTGGTGAACAGTTGTAGATACGGTCCATACGCTATAAGAACAGTGTTGGGCTGGGTTATCAATGGGCCTTTCAATGGAAACTGCAGTAATGATGAAATGAAGCTTTCCTCTGTTGTGGTGAATAGAATTTTAGTGTCTAATTTGGAAGTCATGCTGAACAATCAGTATAAGCATGATTTTAACGAAGAGGACAAAGAGATGTCTAGAGAAGACATAAACTTCATGGAGATTATGGAATCCTCTGCAACTCTACAGAAAGAAAGATACTGCCTTAAATTGCCCTTCAAGAGACCAGATGTTCACCTGCCAAACAGCTTTAAAGTAGCAAAGCAAAGGATACTTGGACTCAGGAAAAGGTTTATGAGCAACCCAGAATTTCACAGGTAATATTCAAGTTGTCTTAATGATGTCATTGAAAAGGGCTAGGCAGAAAAGGTGTCTCTGGAACAGTCACAAGGCAGACCAGGAAAAGTGTGGTACATACCCCACCACGGTGTCTATCATCCCAAAAAAGGTTCTCTTCGAGTGGTGTTTGATGGTGGAGCCACATATCAAGGCACGTCATTGAACAGTGAACTGTTGCAAGGGCCAAATCTTACCAGTTTGCTGCTTGGAGTCCTCACTCGTTTCAGGCAGGAGCCTGTGGCATGTATGGGTGACATCCAGGCAATGTTTTATCAGGTGAAGGTGGCAGAAGAAGACAGAGACTTTATGCGCTTTCTCTGGTGGCCGGATGGAGACCTCAGCAAACAACTAGCAGGCTACAGGATGACAGTGCACATGTTTGGGGCTGTGTCCTCACCTAGTTGCACTAGCTACGCGCTAAGGAAGACTGCTGATGACAATAGCTCTGATTTTTCTGCAGAAACTGTTCAAGCTGTTAAACAAAACTTTTATGTGGATGACTGTTTGCTGAGTTTGAGCTCCGAGGAGGCAGCAAAGCAACGAGTCAAAGAGCTCAGTGCTCTCTGTAAGAGAGGTGGATTTGTCTTGGAGAAGTCGGTTAGCAACAGTCGCTCAGTGCTGCAGAGCATTGCTGAAGATCAGAGGGCAAAGGACCTAAAATAGCTTGATCTGGACAGAGACAAACTTCCAATGAGAGAGCTTTGGGTCTGCTCTGGTGTGTCGAGTCAGACTCATTTAAGTTCAAGATGGAAGTCAAACAGCAGTCTCTAACCCGACGGGGGATGTTGTCTACAACCAGCTCTGTATATGATCCTCTGGGATTTCTGTCGCCAGTAACTCTGTCTGCTAAGATGCTACAACAGGAGCTCTGCAGAAGAAATTGTGGATGGGATGATGCCATACCACCAGACATCTTGCAGCAATGGGAAGTGTGGTTACAGGAGGTCAAGCTACTGTCATCATTCAAGGTTGAACGCTGTTTAAAGCCAGAAAACTTTGGTGACCCCATATGTAGGCAACTGCATCACTTTGCAGATGCCAGCAAAGATGGCTATGGCACTGTAAGTTACATCAGGCTGAAGAACTCCAGAGGTGAGTATCATGTTACATTCCTTTTGGGCAAAGCCAGAGTCACACCTTTAAAGGCTGTAACAATCCCAAGATTGGAATTGACTGCTGCCGTCCTGGCTGCCAGAGTGGATGCTATGCTAAAGGCCGAGCTTCAAATCCAGCTGGATGAGTCTGTCTTCTGGACAGACAGTATGTCAGTGTTGAAATACATCAATAATGAAGATAGGCGGTTCCACACGTTTGTGGCAAATAGGATCTCAGCCATACGAGAAATCTCAAGCCCTGCTCAATGGAGGCACATTGGCACCAAAGACAATCCGGCCGATGCTGCATCACGGGGGATGAAGGTGTCGGATTTTCTAAAAAATCAAAGCTGGCTGGAGGGACCCAGTTTTCTCTGGCAGTCTGAGGCAGAGTGGCCAGTGAGTAATCATGATGTCAGGATGGATTCTGATGATCCAGAGGTCAGGAAGGATGCCTATGTAAATGTCACTGTTCATGATGCACTGAACGCCACTGACCATCTCATAAGTTACTTTTCATGTTGGAGAAGACTTAAAGTGGCAGTGGCTTGGTTCCTGAGGTTGAAAGGTCATCTGTTGGAGCTCAGTCGTCAGCGAAAGGCCTCTGGACCACAGAATGGTCAAGTGGGAGGAAAAAAGGATACTGTTAAACAGCGGAGCAGTGTCCTGACACCAAAGGATTTGGAGGAGGCTGAACTGGCTGTCATTTGCTACTGTCAGCAGCAAAGGTTTGCAACTGAAATTTCCTCACTGTTGTCTGAGAAGGGTACAGTAAGCAGACAAAGCTCCATTTACAAGCTTTTACAAGCATTTTGGAAAATGGGCTCTTAAGAGTGGGAGGGGGATTAAGCAAAGGAGCGATGCCGTCAGAGGAAAAACATCCCCTCATCCTTTCAAAGGAGCAGCATATCTCCAAGCTTATTCTCAGGAACATGCACCAACTGCTGGGACACAGTGGGCGAAACCATACACTATCTACACTCAGGAGGAAAAACTGGATTACTAATGCCAATGCGGCTGTGAGGAAGATCATATCCCAGTGCAGTTATTGCAGTCGCCTTAATGGCAGGGCCATGGAACAAAAGATGGCGGATCTTCCTAAGGAGAGAATTGTTCCAGATTTCCCTCTGTTCACAAACGTCGGAGTTGATTATTTTGGACCTGTGGAGATAAAAAGAGACAGAGCGACTTGCAAGAGGTATGGAGTGTTATTTACCTGTATGGCCAGCCGAGCAGTTCATCTAGAGGTGGCAAACTCATTGGAAACAGATGCTTGCATAAATGCAATACGACGCTTTATCAGCAGGAGAGGTCAAGTCATTCACATCAGATCAGACAATGGAACAAATTTTATTGGAGCCAAGAGAGAACTACATGAGGCTGTTGGTGAGCTGAATCATGAGCACATTCAAGGAGCTTTAAAGGGCCAGTATGTAAAATGGGTTGAAAACAGTGACATCAGTGGTCAAATTCTAGATTGCAGGACTCACTCACTCACCCCTCCCGTCGGTAAATGACGGTGGCCTCGTAGGGACAAAAAGCCTTGCGCACAAGTTTTTCAGGAGTAGGTCTATCTAGCAACGAGGTGAATGTTTATTTAGAAATCTAAGCCATGTTATGATATTGTAATGAATCACTCACGAGCAGGAGACCAGAGTAGCGTTCGGGAAAAAGGCCCGTTTATTTGAGCACTCCAAAAACTCCGGTAACACTCCAGGGGGTAAAAGACTCTGTCCCAAACTCTGACTCTTCTAGC
>NW_026081897.1:0-4040 GCF_006386435.1 Epinephelus moara | reverse complement strand
GTACATACATGGCGGCGCAAGATGGCGACTTCTCTAAAGCAAGGCCCTTGCTATATATATATATAAAAGCATAATTATAAGGCTACGAAAACCAAACGAATTTTATTTTATAGCGATTATACACTTGTATAAACATATTAATGGGTAGAATATTCAGATTCAGATTCAGATTGACAATAAACCATGCCAAATATTACACACTGGCCCTTTAATTACAGCTGGAGTTGAATGGAGCTTCAATCCACCGGCCGGGTCTCATCATGGTAGAGTTTGGGAACGCATGATACACATAGTGAGGCGTGTTCTCAACTCAGTTTTACACCAGCAGACACTTGATGATGACGGGCTCCACACTGTCATGTGTAAGGTAGAAGCCATTCTTAATGCTCGTCCTATCACGCAGCTGTCTGACGACCCAAATGATTTGGAAGCGCTCACTCCCAGCCATCTTCTTCTTCTAAAGGGAAAACCAGCCTTACCACCGGGACTTTTCAAATCTTCTGACATGTATGTGAAGCGGCGCTGGAGACAAGCTCAGTACATTTCAGACTTGTTTTGGAAGCGATGGATCTGGGAGTATCTGCCCCTATTGCAAGAAAGACAGAAGTGGAATCAGAGGAAACAGAGTCTGGCTGTTGGAGATGTTGTTGTCATTATGGATCCCTCAGCTCCTCGTGGTTCCTGGCTTCTTGGGAAAGTGTTGGAGATTTTTCCTGATGCAAAAGGCATGGTGCGTTCTGTGAAGCTACAGACTGAAAACAGTGTTTTTGAGAGACCTGTGACTAAGCTTCGTCTGGTACAAGAAGTGTAAATTTGTATTTTCATATACTCATATCGTGCTCTTATTGTCGTTGTCTGTATTGAATTGCTATGTCTGCCGGCCATGACAATTAGGGGCCGGTGTGTAAGAGCAGATTATGTTAATTGTTTGTGTGTTATGGTCTGAATGTGATTGGTGGGTCAGCCTATATAGCCTAGGAACCTTTGTGGCTCATCAGGTGTTTCCAACCGGAACAGGAAAAACAGTTTTTGACCGCTGTACAGCAACACGTTATGCTCCGTGCGGATGTGTTGTGTGAGAATGTGTGATTTAAAGAATGAGATGTGAAATAAATGGACTTGTGTGCATCGTAACTGAAAAGCAAGTGGACTCTCATTCATCCGTCATGGTAAAGTAAAAGCGCCTCAATTAGGTTTCCTGTTGAAATGCCTCAGTGGCTTAAAGCATTGGCTTAGCCTTATGACGTTTTAGATAAACTACTCATTTTTGTTAAATTTTAGAGATTAAGACTGTATTTGTCTGATCTGAAGGTTTATTCTGTGAACAGAAAACATGTTGTGTGACTGATGGTGAAGTTTAGTTGTCAGAGACCGAATACATTCATCATAAACTATACAGAGTCTACTGTACTATATTAATATTGGACGGTTTAATTGTTTAAGTATTTAGCAATACAGAGACTTGTGGTCAGTGGGATGTGAGGATTCTTAAAATAACATCAGTTGTGAAGCCCTGACTGTATCTGACTGAGCCTTAATGAAAGCTGTTGTCTTGTGTTTTTTTTCCTCTGAAAATATGAACCTTATAGTCAAACACAGTTTATTCAGCCTGTGTAGTTAAGGGGACATTTCAAACTGATATGATGCTGATTTACAGGAGAATTCATATCAAATGGAGGATAAACCATGAACATAAACTACAGATTACCTGTAAAGCATTTTAATAAATTAATCTATCATAATGAAAACAACTGGAGACTGAAAACAAACTGATAGCCTATATCGGTCTGATCACTTTTTTAATGAATTGACATCATTCCAGACAGTCTGATCACTTTTTTAATGAATTGACATCATTCCAGACAGGATGTTAGTGAGTCTGTGACTTCCTGTACGGACTGAAGGCTGCTGGAAACTGTCGGGAAACTGTCTGACTTCACTGCAGCTTTTTGTCACCACCCCCTGCTGCGGCCGCCTGCTCTCGTCTACTTTTCAGGCGAGGCACAGTTCATCTCGAATGAGCCTATTGCTTGCAGCCTTGCATTTGCGGTATCGTCAGCTGGATGCACCAGAAAGTTTGAGAAAAGTTTACAGAGTGCTGTTGTAAATCATGGTTTACACATGTATTGTAAAAGGTTGCGGTAACAAGCCAAAGACATGGAGCAGAGTGACGTTTCACGTAGTACCAACCAAAAATACGGACAGGATCAAACAATGGCTATTTGTGCTGGACATCGACCCCCACGCGCCTGTGGAAACGGTTGGAAAATGTTTGTTTACACCAACTATTTTTTACCAGAGGACTACACTAAAAGGATGGAGCGCAGAAGCTCAAGAATGGTTCAAATGCTTTTCTTGAAAGATACTGTCATACCATCTGTCGGCATCACAAAACGAGCAGACGTGGTAAGTGATCGTTGTGTATTTTGCTCAGCAATCCCTCTGCTGTAACGTTACCTTCATGTTGAGTAACATTAGCCTACAACCCAGGCATGGTAAATAAGGCTAAAATGCAAATGTTGTTGTGGTTATGTTATGGATAAGTGCTTGCCCAGAGCATATAGTGAAGTGACTGGCATTAGTTCTCATTGTTGGGAATAAACAGACTGCTAGGGAACATTTTATGTTGTTGTTCCCTCAGGAGTTGTAGTGATTTATGAGTGTGGAGTTAGCATGTTCTCCCCGTGTTCCGGTGATTATTTTGAGGCGTACTCTCGTCCCATCCCACCATCAACACACCGTATTTCCTCAATTTAAAACCGGGCCGCTATTAGCAGCTGGCCTCTTTTAGTAACCGGGTCTAAAAAAAATTTTAATAGACGCTGGCTTCTTTTATAAACCGGAGGTGTTTATTTGACATTTTGGCATTTATAGAGCGCTAGACACGCATTACAGACACAGAGACGCACATCCACACACACATAAACCCTCATCCAGGCACATGCGCAGCTGTGCACTCTCAGCTGATTGTAAACCGATAAGATGGCGACAAGACGCAACTTCAGTGTTAATTTAAAGCTAGAAGTTTTAAAATATTCCGAACAAATGCTGGGGGAATACGCCACAAGGCATATGACCCCTGGTTGGCAGAAGACAACAAGACCTTCACAAAAGGAGGGATAATGAGAGCAGCTGACAAACGCACCATCGTGAGCTGGGTCCGAGCAGCCTGGGCATCGGTGGACGTGGACCTCATAAAGCGATCATTCAATGTGAGTGTAGTGGGTTTGCCCTGCACTGATCAGGGACGGTTGAACGGGGGTCACAGACAGGAATACGGCGGGGACTCATAGTGCTCTGCCGGTGACAGTGAAGTCCGTCTCCAGGTCCAGTAATTTCCTCTTTCGTTGGTGTCACGACTGCCCAGTAGTACCTGGACAACCGAGCCGTGGCGGCACACAGGTATGTGGCGTGTCAGAGGAGAAACGAGCCGTTCACATTTCTGTCGTTGTGGCAGGTAACGGTCCACAAACCTCACCGCACTTTAGGGACTGTTCTTTACTTATGAAGGGACTGTTCTTTACTTGTCAGGGGAGGAGGGTGGCTGGTTGATTTTTATTCTATTTATTTATTTTATTTTGATCCCCCCTATGTTAATCACTTATTGATGCTGTTTTTGAAGTATGAATAAGTCAGTAAGTAATTTATTCCATTGAAATATTGAAATATCAGTGATGTATTATAGAAAAGTGATTTATCTTTTTATAAATGACAAAAAGGCCGAGGGATGGTTCGCCCAGGGCGTAAAACTAGCCAGGACCGCCTCTGATAATTATTGTGGCAGATTGGTGGTGGTGTCCTCCCTCACTCACCCTTTTTTGCCGTGCTTTGGTTTTGTTTGGTTTATTTTGTCTTCACATGTGGTGTGTTGTGTTCTTCTTTTTTTTTGGACCCGTCCCCGCTCCTTTGTTGGTCTGTCCTCCGCGGTAAGCCCCCGGCCTCTCTCCTTAGGCTCTCCCCCACACACACAGTAAATTTCTGGTCATTGCTCTTTCAGTATTGGGAACTTCAATTCAATCAATCAATTTTATTTATAAAGC
>NW_026081896.1:0-1456 GCF_006386435.1 Epinephelus moara | reverse complement strand
TGAAAGTTAAGGCGGCTAAAGTCCGATTAGGGTGGGCGGGTGAGTCCAACACACACTGATTTTCACCTGAGAGAGCGGTGTTCGCGTCCCGTGAGATTCTAAAGCCAAACCCTGTTGTGTCTTCCTAAACCTAACCACGTGTGTTTGTTGTTGAAGGGGGAAAAAAAGTCAATTCAGTGTTGTATTTGACGTAGTGCATTTATTTTGATGTAAGTCACGTCAATAAACTCAGGTGACTAATGATACACTTGAGGAAATAACTCAATGTTGACTTTGAGTTTCACATGGGACACAAACACTTGTCTTCAGGGTCAAAGTCTTATGCTTGTTGAACCCATCAAGGTGTTTTACCGATGTAGTGCATTTATTTTGAAAGAGACTGTATGTGAACGTTAAATTTCCTGTGAAAACAGAAGTGTATTTTGAAAGAAGACAACGCATGTAACAGACAGAACTTGACACGGCGTCCCAGAACATCAACAACCAACACACCCAGGGTACTTTGCACACCATATCTAGACATGGGAAGTCCATGACCAAACGTTGATATGTGACGAGGTCGGAGTGAGAATGTGTTGGAAGTTCCTTCTGGACTCTGGGTCCATGGGCAACATCTTTTTAAAGGTCCTTCATAGGACTCATTCATTCTCTGTCACCGGTTTTCCTGGTACAGGGTTGCAGGTGTGCTGGAGCCTATCCCAGCTGACACTGGGCGAGAGGCAGGGTACACCCTGGACAGGTCACCAGACTATCACAGGGCTGACACATAGAGACAGACAACCATTCACACTCACATTCACACCTACGGACAATTTAGAGTCACCAGTTAACCTGCATGTCTTTGGACTGTGGGAGGAAGCTGGAGCACCTGGAGGAAACCCACGCTGACACGGGCAGAACATGCAAACTCTGCACACAGAAGGGCTGGTGTATTCGAACCCTGAACACTCTTGCTGTAAGGCGACGGCACTAACCACTGCAGCACGGTGCCACCCTCCTTCAAAGGATGCAGGCCCTAAATTAATGCTGTGTGGACAGAAACAGAGGTACACATACCTGCATAGACTTCTATCAAGCCCAAACTGATGCCCTGATCTAGGTCTAGGAGGAGATCAACTGAATGGAAATGGAAATCACAACGTTAGGGGGACCTCTAGCTTGCCTGGTGGGGTGTGGGCCCCATATAGACTCTAGAGTCTTTGGCAGTGGCCCAGTTTTGGGTCCTTCCTGTGGCATAAACAAAGCTTGAAAAGACAAAGAAAAGTCTGCACACTTCAGCTCCCTTTAGGTGCATTTATTCCAACATCCTGGAGTGACGTTTTGGGCCACAGGTGCCCTTCTTCGGACTGAATAATACAGCTGTAGGACGCCATTTTTAAAGCTCCAAACAGGTCTCATGACCAATAAAACAATGCATAAAATACAGTTAAAGGGAAATTTCGGTTTATTTCAACCT
>NW_026081895.1:0-1031 GCF_006386435.1 Epinephelus moara | reverse complement strand
GAGAGACAGAGATGATGATGGAAAACAGGCTGGTCAGGTGGTCTGATGATCAGTAACATCACCTCGTCTCTTTCTCCCAAACTGTTGCTGTCATTGTTAACGTTAATGAAGTTACTGACTGCACTCACTGTGTCCTGCTGGTGAAGAGCTGACGAGGCGCGAGCAGCACAACAAACACGACTGCTGCACTGATTCAAAAAACACTGTAATATTTTGTCTCCTCTTTTTAGCAAAGCTTCTGTTTCAAACGACATTTTGGTCTCGTCTCCTTTCAAACAAAATATTGCAAGTTAACAGAGTCACAGGTCGAATTTCATGACATCAGTAAATAACAGAAAAGCTTCCTGTTGTGCTGGAAATACACACCGCTCTATAAACTTAGGGAACCAAGTCTCTCACATCAGATCCTGATGAATGACTGAAGTCTAAAATCTTTACTGATGAACACTGTATAATTAGTTGAGAACAAAATGACATAACAACGGTCAGTGGGAGCCGAAACCATCGACCCACTGAGGGCTGGATTCAAAATGAAAACATGTAAATCACAGGCTGATCCAACGTGTGTGACTTTATCACATCAGCTCATCATGTGACTCAGCAGTGTGTTTGGCCCCCGCCTGCCTGTATGACCTCCTGACAACAGCTGGGCTCCTGATGAGTTGGAGCATGGTGTCCTGGAGGATCTCCTCCCAGACCTGGATCAGGGCATCAGTGAGCTCCTGGACAGTCTGTGGTGGACGCACCGATACATAACGTCCCATAGGTGCTCAGCTGGATTTAGGTCAGGGGAATGAGAGGGCCAGTCAATGACATCACTGCCTTCATCATCCAGGAACTGCCTACACTCTGGACACATGAGGCCGGGTCCTGCACCAGGAGGAACCCAGGGCCCTCTGCACCAGGAGGAACCCAGGGCCCACTGCACTAGGGAGGAATCCATGGGCCCCCTGCACCAGGAGGAACCCAGGGTCCTCTGCACCAAGAGGAATCCAGGACCCTCTGCACCAGGAGGAACCCAGGGCCCTCTG